>NC_092708.1:240584548-240642048 GCF_047496885.1 Scyliorhinus torazame | reverse complement strand
GGCACCAGCAGGAGCCAAGACAAGAGGTTAACGAACACCTCAAGACCGCCCATCGATCAGGGAACCGCTCCAGTATTGGAGAAATCGACCCAAGCGATTGGGACAAAGTCCAATCACCTAGAACCAGGTACAGGGTCCGCCCCAAAAGGCGGGAAGCCCCTGGGGACTATAAAAGTTAAGCCCCAAGTTCAAATTGTTCTCCTTGACCGGGTCACTCAGCAACGCGAAGCAACCCCTGAGAGTGAACGGTCCAAGATGCCGCATCCCTGAAGTAAGTCTCAAGTCAACGCTCGCTACGAGATAGGCGCTCCTAGCTACCAGTCCATACCGGCTTTTAATCCCGCAGTTTCAGATTCCGAACGAAAGGCCATTTGTTCCCCTGACCTGGTGGGCCAGTCCGAAGTTAAGTATAGGCCTGTTAGTTGTAGAAGTAGCCTAGACGTAGAATTTGTGCATGAGTAGCGATTACGGTGTATAATAAATGTGCTTTGATTTGAATCTTACTAATTGGTGTGTTGAGTTATTGACCATTACTTGAACTTGAACCTTGTTGCGGTATCATAAAGATACCTGGCGACTCGAGAGCAAAGGTTATAAAACAGAGCCAATTGAACCAACCAAAAGTTAGCAACACCTCTTTGGTAGCAAAAATAGGAAGGCAGATTATTATTTGAATAGGTTAAAATCAAGAGAGGTGGATATCCAGTGAGATCTTGCTGTCTTTGTGCATCAGTTGCTGAAAGTAAACACGCAGGTACAGCAGGTAGTAAAGAAGGCAAATGGTATGTTGGCCTTCATAGGGAGAGGATATGAGTATAGGAATAGAGATGTTTTACTGCAATTGTATAGGACATTGGTAAGGCCACACCTGGAGTATTATGTGCAATTTTGGTGTCCTCGGCTGAGGAAGGATGTTCTTGCTATTGAGGGGGTGCAGCGAAGGTGGCTGCTTTAGCACAGGGCTAAATCTCTGGCTTTGAAAGCAGACCAAGGCAGGCCAGCAGCACGGTTTAATTCCCGTACCAGCCTCCCCAAACAGGCGCCGGAATGTGGCGACTAGGGGCTTTTCACAGTAACTTCATTTGAAGCCTATTTGTGACAATAAGTGATATTAATTTCAACGTTTACCAGGCTGATTCCTTGGGGAGGATGGCAGGACTGTCATATGAAGACAGACTAAGTCGGTTAGGATTATATTCATTGGAGTTCAGAAAAGTGAGAGGGGTGTCATAGAAATTTATAAAATTCCAACAGGATTAGATAGGATAGATTCAGAAAGAATGTTCCTGATAGTGGGGGAGTCCAGAACTAGGGGGTCACAGTTTGAGGATAAGGGGTAAACATTTTCAGACTAAGGCGAGACGTTTCTTCACCCAGAGAGTGGTGAACCTGTGGAATTCGCTACCACAGAAAAGTAGGAGGCCAAAACATTGGGTAATTTCAAGAAAGAATTAGCTCTTGGGGCTAAAGGAATCAATGGATACTGGGGGAGGGGGAGGTGGGATCAGGGTATTGAACATGATGATTAGCCATGATCATAATAAATGGTGGAACATGCGCGAAGGGTCGAATGGCCTCCTTCTGCTTCTATTTTCTATGTTTGTAATCCTGAAGATGAAAAGGAAATCAATATTGCTTGGTGTTACTCTGCTGTCATTCACAAAATGGTCTATTTGGAGTCACATATTGCAAATAACAATTTTAAAAACAGAGCTAACCGGACAAAATCAGATATATGGAAAATAATTTTTTGGTAGTTTTTATATTTGTTCGATGGAGGAAATGCTTATATTGGCATTTGTTACAGAGTTCCAAAATAATAGGAGTTGTGTTGCAGGTCACCTCGATTAAAGTGTCACCTGGTTCAAGCAACTCTGAATCAACGAGTTATTAATATAACTAGACACAGCCAAAACTGATATTAAACAGTTGCCATCATGAATGAGTACTTAAATTCCATTCAGATGCCAAATGCCTGCATTTAAATGCTGCGTTGTGCAGTGGAGGTCATTTTAGTGTGCTTCAAGGACAAAACAGTTGGAAAGTAGCATGTTAGTCCAACCAGTCTGATCGATAATTAGGACAGAAAATACTGGACAATCACAGCAGGTCTCTCAGCATCTATGGAGAGAGAAAGGATCTAACATTTCGAGTCTGGATGACTCTTTGTCAAAGAAATTAAGACTGCTGTGTTTAAATGCTCCTGAAATTCAAATTACCCTCTTCTTATTGGGTAGGTTTCACCATTGCAACCGTGCAACTGGCTGTGTGGTGGAATCCTTCAACACAGATGGATGGAAGCGTAGTGGTAATGTTGCTGGACTAGTAATCTAGAAGCTGGGTCTCATGCTGGGAGAATGAGTTCAAATCCCACCAGAACAGCTGGGGGAAATTTAGAATTCAATTAATTAATAAGTCTGGAATATAATGCTACCCTTTTTAATAATAATAATGTACTTACTGGATTGTTGTAAAAACCCATCAGAAGCGAATTTGTTGTCAAGGGCAGTACAGTACTTAATTGGTTGTAAAGCACTTTGGAATGACTGATGGTCATGAAAGGTGTTATAAGTTTTTCTTTCTTTATGGATGACATGCGATGATCCTGCCACTCTGTGATATTGAATCCGGGCTTCACTGGCGAGCTGGCATACAACTGACTTGCTAAAGTAAGTAGGGGTCTCCTGAACACGTAGGTTGCATTTCATGCCTATGAGTCATGTGTTTAAACACACAAAGGGCAGAATTTTCTCATAATTTGTCAGAGTGTCAGGCTCTGACTGAAAACCAGCGTGCATCTTTCCCGATGCACAGCTGAGTTTTCAGACACGACCTTGAGCCAATCTGACAAAAGAAAGCCTGAGGGTGTAGTTTACGCCGTCTGTCTGGGGGAGCGGAGACTGATAGAGATGGCCTTCGGGGCACCGGTGTATGTGTAAAAAAAAAATTACACCAAGTAAATGTGGAAAGATGTGGAGGAAAATCAGCTTGGACATATTTGTTTCTTGCTCTCCCAATGGCCATCTGGTTAAGTCAGAGGATAGTACAGCAATATAGACCAAGAAACATTCAGGTTCAATTACCGATTTGTGCTTCTACTTGGGGTGGGACTTTCCGGTCCTGCCCCGGAACCAGAAATTCCCACTCAAGGTCAGCGGACCTTTCGACAGTCCATCAAATTTTCCATCCTGCCCACTGTGAGCAGTTTCCACAGAGAGCAGGACTGGAAGATTTACCCCTTGACTACAGCTAGGACAAAAAAATTTGGATGCGACAATTAGCCTCAATGGCCCTAGAGAAGTGAGGGGAAAACTGATCCCAATGCCCATTTCCAATAGCATTCCAGCCACCATGTGTTTCAAGTGTGTACCTGTGAGAAACACAAACAGAAAATACTGGACAAAATCAGCAGGTCTGAAAACATCTGTGAAGAGGAGAGAAGGGAGCTAACATGTTGAGTTTGGATGACTCTTTGTCAAAGCATGTGTGTGCACTGGTCAAAGACAGATTGAACTGAGCTGTGATGTGATGTCTCCTGTAGTTGAACAGTGAGCTTAACAATCTACTGCTGAGAAATAATGAGATAAAATGACTATCTGGATAAAGTACAGGGGAGCAGTTGCATCCCAGCACTTCAGGAGAGAAGACAACTCATAAATTGGAGGTAAACAACCTTGCTAAGTATCAAAACTTTGCCAGATGTATGTGTCACACAATAAAATACTCAAGTCCTAAACAAGACTTGACAACTGAATTTATCAAGACAATAAATCTTTCAAGCTTTGCTTCAACGATAACCTTGAAGCTACATCACCACTATACTGGACAGTATTGGAGGGTTTTCAGTTTCTGGGACATGTTATTACAAAAATTCAATTTTGGAGCTTGTACACTGACTGTCAGGAAAGTTTGAAATGAGATTTTTTTTTTTTTCTGGGTGATTTTAACATTTGCCTCACCTGTTGCTTGAAAAATTAAGCTGATGCCCCATGGGGTTGTCTGGCATCTGAACACTGCTTATCCAGTCTTTCCCTCCAAAACCAATCCTCAGATAATTCCCATGGAAAGTGACCTAAATGGCAGATCCCAGGTTCCATTATAAACTAATTGCTGCTGGGCAATTTTTCTACACTGACAACTGCTTGGCTGCCATCCTTGGGAAAAAGCCAGGCTATCTCAGGTCAGAAATGCAATGGAAAATCAATGCTTTTCTCTTCTATATCTTTTCCTTGGAAGTAAAAGGATTTTGTTGCAGTAACAAATGATAACTAACAAAGTCAGATATCTCACCTCCCGGCAATTAACTTTTAAATAGTTTGCTGTACCTTTTTTGTTTGCCACTGTGACCCCTGATGCAAGTTACCATCCACGGACATTTCTTTGGAGTGGGAGGAAAGTGCCTTTTAAAAATCCATTTACACAGTGTGATGTGGGGGAACAGGTTGAGTGAGTGATAGGCCACAATGTTGCTGTGCACCCCCCTCCAGACCCCATTGTCTGCCTGTATGGTTAAACTTGTCCATTGAGAAGAAAGCATTAAAACACCATTACTTGATGATGTTTCCAATACAGTGATATTTTCAAGCATGTGAAGTTTATTGGAGCGGCACAGTGGTTAGCACTGGTGTCTCACAGCTCCAGGGTCCCGGACTCAATTCCGGCCTTGGGTCACTGTCTGTGTGGAGTTTGCACATTCTCCCTGGGCGGGATTCTCTGATCCTGAGGCTAACGCCGTCACCTTTCACGATGGCGTCAACAGGCCCCCATGAGGAGCTATTCCAAGCCCTACAGGAGACCAACACAGCACTGGAGCGACCCACACCAACGCAACATGGCGTAGGGCTACAGGGGCCAGCGCGGAGCAAAAGAGGCCCCCAGTCCAAGAGGCCGGTCCGCTGATCGGTAGGCCCCGATCGCGGGCCAGGCCACAGCAGAGGCCCCCCCAGGGTCGGACCCCCCCCCCACCCCCCTCCCCCCTCCCCCCACCAGGCCGCCAAGGTCCCACCGGGTAAGACCACACGTGGACGGCACCGGTGGGACAAAGATTTTCTTGCGGCCACTTGGCCCATCCCGGGAGGAAAATCCCGCCCCCTCTGTCTGTGTGGGTTTCCTCTGGGTGCTCTGGTTTCCTCCTATAGTCCAAAGATGTGCAGGCTAGGTGGATTGACCATGCTAAATTGTCCCTTAGTGTCCAAAAGGTTAGGTCGGGTTACTGGGATAAGAGGATAGCGTAGAAGCGGGAGGTTGAGTGGGGTGCTATTTCTCAAGGCCAGTGCCGACTCAATGGGCCAAATGGCCTCCTTCTGTACTGTAAATTCTATGATTCTATATATCAGAATTCTTTTTATGATAAGGAAGTAGCCATATTCCGGTAGGTGAGGCTATCTTCCGTTACAATGACATACACAGGCTGAAAACATGACAGAAAATAATCATTTTGGGACTCTTTAAAAAATGACTTTGAAGAATGACAAGTAAATTTGCAGTTTGTTACCCGCAAAACTTCCTGTCAGAAATGAAGCACTGAAAACCACAGCTGTTCGTGACACTCTTCGAGGTTTACTTTAACGTGTTCGTCACCGCTGTAAGCAAATCTTATCCTTTCCCACTTCTCTGGATAAAAAACCCACTGCTTTCAAACTGCCGCCTATTTAATGAAAGAATTTCACTTGAGAAAGGCAATGGATTGAATGCACATCATTTTACATGCTCACGGGGAATAAGACAACAGCAAACCGGAGCAGCTGAGAGAGCAAGAACCCAACCAAAATTCTCGGAAAGGAACCTGGAGTTCAGCAGCTTTACCTGCAAGAGCTTTGATTCTGGAACGCTCAAACAACCTTGCCGAGCTGTTGTCGTTGTCGAGTTCACCTTCATCCGACAGTTCCCAGCGAGCATTGATGTGGCTGTACTGCTGCTGGATCTCCGCGTTATCAAAATCTGTGGCCGATGTCATTGTGCTGCTGATGCTGGTCCTGTAGCCGTCTTCCCCTCTCTCTTATAAGGCCTGTCTGCAGGGAGAAACAGCACTTTAACACACGCAACAACAACAGCAACAAAAAGCTTCTTGACAAAATAAATGTCCCAGTGCTTTCCAAGCTACACTTCAGTCACTGCCACTTTAGGTAGCTGGAGGGCATGAGGCATTTCTTTTCGCGGGAGGCACTCGGCTGTAGTGATAATAATGCAGCAAGAATGGTGCAAGCACCTCCGAAATGTTCACACCGCACTTCGTCCTGTAGGTGGAGGTCTTGCATGTACAAACACGCCACAAAAGTAACATCTAGCAGTCAGCGTTCAACAGAGACATCATGGACAGACTGTTACTTGTACAATAAGCCATGAAGTGTAAGGTAGGTCACATACTGAACCAAGCGAGTAAATCAAAAGCTTTGTTCATCGTTCGGTTATCCTGGCTTTTATATCTGGGAATTTATTTTCTGAAAATTCCTAAGGACTTGAACGAGGGTAGTTGGTTCACATCTGTGAATGATATGTTGGATCTGCTGGGGTGACTCACAGTTCCGCACTTGTGCATCAACATAAACAGACAGCACGCATGCATTCTGATTCCAGCGGTGCTGGTCACATGCGCTCAAAGGGCCCCTTGTAGTGGTTACACGTGATCACCCCCGTTTGGACACATTACTGGACGACTGCACATGAAAAGCTGGAAACGCCTTTGAAGAGAGGAGGGACACTGGCACTTCATCAATCAAGATTTCATTTTGCACCAGGACTAAACGCAGCAATTCGAAGATCAAGCCCAGGATCAGGTGCAATGCCTGTTCTTGTCAGCTTGGATCTTGTGTGTCTCTCTTGTGGAGACCATGAAGTGGGTTCAATTTATAATAAGAATCTTTTTATTGTCACAAGTAGGCTTACATTAACACTGCAATGAAGTTACTGTGAAAAGCCCCTAGTTGCCACATTCCGGCGCCTGTTCGGGTACACAGAGGGAGAATTCAGAATGTCCAAATTACCTAACAGCACATCTTTCGGGACTTGTGGGAGGAAACCGCTGTACCCGGAGGAAACCCACACAGACACAGGAAGAATGTGCAGACTCCGCACAGACAGTGACCCAAGCTGGGAATCAAACCTGGGACCCTGGAGCTGTGAAGCGACAGTGGGAACCACTGTGCTAACATGCAGCCTGGTATCAAATTTGAATTGATTTGAGATGGATTTAGGACTTCCCCTGCCCACTCTGTGCACAGGCTTCTAAGAACGGAGTAAAAATTAAAGACAATTGCTGTTAATGTGGGGGTCCAGTAAAATTTTCCCATGAGATGTCCAATATGTAATCTTTGAGTTCAATGGCTCAATTTCATACCAAATCTTGGACGTTGAAGTTGTCAAGTGCTCAGTTTGTATACAGCTGTAAATAAACATTTGTCATTACTGTAATAAGGAAGGAACTGTTGAAAAAGAGTGGCAGCATGAGATTATTAATGATTTAATCACAGGGGATGGCAGGGGTCTTGCATTGGCAAGAGCAAAGGATGCATTTTAAAGTGACAGATTTAGAAAGTCACCTTAACCTGCCAACTACAAAAGTGGAGGGACTCCGGGAAAGCTGTGGAAGAGGAAATCGCAGAAAAAAAATCAAGTTAAATTATACCCCAAACTGAAACTATAACATCAATGATATGTTCCATCTAAACAGCAATTCCTACATTTTCTTTTGGACCAAGCAGTGGATTCCTTGAATCCTTTTTTGGAATTTCAGGAAGAGTCTGGCTGAACACTTGGAACAGCTGATGCAGAAGATTTTGTGCTCCATGCATGACAGTGAGGCTAACAGGTGCCCCTTTCCACACATTGCACATGTTGTACAATGCCCACTTGCTAGTGATTCATCACTACATTCTAATGCAATGTTACAACAACCTCAGTGATACACGTTCCAACAAAACAACTTATAACGATATGGCATCTTTAACTTAATGTCCCAAGGCACATTGCAAGAACTTTATGAAACAGGGTATGACACCAAGCCACAGAAGGAGATATTAGGTAAGATGAGCCAAAGCTTGGTCAAAGATGTAGATTAGAAGTGTTGGAAAGTGAGGAAAGCGAGGTGGAGAATTGGAGAGCTGCAGGGAGGGAGTTCCAGAACTTGGGACCAAGGGCATGGCCACCAATGGTGGAGGAAATCAGATTAGGGATGCATAAGAGGCCAGAATTAGAGAAGCACAGATATTGTGGAGCAGATTAGGGAGAGGCAAATGAATGGGTTGGAAAACTAGGGTGCTTGACTGGGAGTCTGGATTGGTGAGCGCAAGGATGCTAGAAGAACAGGACCTGCTGCAAGTAAAGCCACAGAGTTTTGAAGACCTTAAGTTTACAAAGGGTAGAATATGGGAGAGCAGCTAGGAATGCTTTGAATTAGTCAAGTCTGGAGATAACAAAGACATGAATAAGAGTTTCAGCAGTAGGGCTGCGACGGGGTTGGAGTTGGACAAATGTTAGTGAGGTGGAATGATGGAGGCAGCCCGAGCCAGTCAGTTGGAGGAGATAAAGATGAATGTGTACGGTGGAGGACGAGCAGTCGCAGCTTGGCCAGTGACAGCAGCTGGCTGCCTATACCAATCCCCGCCTGGGGACCCAGCGGCACTTGCCAAGCAATAGCTGGTGGTGATTTCCCACGTGACCCCATAGTACATGCGACAACTGGCCCATGTGAACCAGGTCCTGCTAAAGGGAGAAAAGATTGTGGTGCAGTTAAAAGAAAAGTGAACAGGAAAGCTGGATCCGGGGGTAGAGCTAAAGAAAAATAATGTTTTGTTTTCAGTTATTTTAAGGGAACAGATTGCCCCGAACTGGTCAAACCACGCATGGGGGTTTTAAAAAAGGGGATTCTAATGAATCCAAGCTTACATGAACAAAGCTGAGGAGGTTCTGCAGAATTGCGCTATTTTGGTGAAGACCGTTGGAACTTGGGTTGTTCATAAACTCCCTTCAGTGCAGAAGGAGGCCACTCGGCCCAATGAGTCTACACCGACCCTCTGAAAGAGCCCCACACTATCCCCGTAACCTAGTTATCCCACCTAACCTTTTTGATACCAAGGGCAATTTAGGATGGCCAATCCACCTAACCTGCACAACTTTGGATTGTGGGAGGAAACCGGAGCACCTGGAGAAAACACACATAGACACGTGGAGTGCAAACTCAACACAGACAGACAGACAGTCACCCAAGGTTGGAATTGAAACTGAGTCCCTGGCGCAGTGAGGGAGCAGTGCTAACCGTGGTGCTAGTCAATCACATCAAAGGGAAAACTTAGCTTTTGTCACAGAATAATTTAAATATCAAAGAGAGTAATTTTGTGGTTACACATTTATAAGCCCATGCTGAAGGCAAGCCATCTGTCAGAATGAAATAACGTAACTTCAGTCTGCGGGAGTGGGAGAGGGAAACTGGAAATGAGAACACAAAATATTATTTTCAATACTTCACTTTAACTTGACACAATTTGCAGTGCACAGCACGAATAGGTCTGAAAACCACGAAGATTGGCAAATAAAGGAACAGTCTCTTTCTAATTAATACTTTGGCATTGAGGTAGTATTTCCCTGGAAATTGCAATCATACTACTCTAGAATTGGTATGGAGAGGCTGAGTACCAGAAATTTGATTGCTTGCTGGAGAATTACTTGCACTTTGAGAGTCCAGACTGTCATTTCTAGAATTTTTCAAACTAACATTTTAGCTGATTATGTGAAGGAGCAGCAGCTCAGTTAATTCAGAGGAGATTTTAAACCCACCCTTGCACGATGGCATGGGGTGGGTCATATAACGTGATGCCAAGCTGCCGCCATATCCAACTCAAGTCACCTGTTTTTTTTCCCCATTTGTCTCAATATGTCTCAAAAAAGTTTCAAATTAATTTTACAACAGCATGCTTGCTTATGGGGGCAGGACATTGCATTATAATATTTAAATCAGGCTTTCACAACACAGTTGGGAGTATGATTTTAATGCAATGCTCCGCCAGCCACGATTCCCAAAGGTCAGCAGCTAAATACCGGTGGGAGTGATCAGTTCAAGTAGTCAAGTGCTTTTTCCAGCATTGCTCATTAGTCAGGAGGAGCAGGAGTACTCCCCCAACCTCTCAAGCAAATCTTTTGCCCATCGCCCCCTCTACTCACTGCCACAGTTGGTCAACTCCTGCCTCAATTCCCCAATCTTTGCTGCACATCCCTGCTGATTCTCATTGTTCAACATCCCCCCCCACCACCCCCAACACACACACATTCTGATGCCTCGGTGCTGAACTCAATGGGTAGTTCACAGCAATCTCTTTGCTTTGCTTCCTATTGCCTCATACAGTTTTCACATTCTGAGTAATGAGTCAATTGAGACCCTTTGGCAAGTTCTATCCCATAAGAGAGTACATCACCTGGGTTTACTTTGAAAATGCTATCTACAATCTCATCTGTCACTGTTCAATTCGAGTACAGTGAAATAATTCTTTAGAGTTTGGAGCTCCTCGATGTGATAGCTTGGAGCAATTTATACAGCATTATAACTTCGAGTATGAAGCACAAATGTACAGCAGGTTAATAAAAGTAATTAGTCATGTCTACCTTGTAAATGCAGCCGTGGATGAAATTCCAGGTTTCAAACAGGACACTAACATGTTCCTGCAGACACTGTCGCAAAGGAGGCATCAGTGCTGTACAAATGACACGTGATAGTTTGAATCTTGAAAGTGAAATTTCATTGGTAAATGTAAGTGGATCACCATTAGGGAGTGAAGTGACTAAGTATGATGTGTCATGTGTATTTGATAGCAGTACAGAATCATCCGATTCAAAGATATTGGCAGAAAATTACTTTGGCACAAAGGATCCACTCTGAAGATTTATATATTTGGTAATCCATTGTACAACTGAATGCTAATCAGTCAGAACAAAAGTCAGAAAATATATATTGTTGTTTTAAAAGAATGTAAAATTATGAAACTATTCCTGTGAGCAACAACTGGTGGGAAGCCATATATCAGTTAATGATTATGTATATTGCAACTGTATGCATAAAGTGGTTTAGGATTTCTCAGAAAGTGTGTGAAGGTGTGGTTTGTCGATAATGGTATCACTGGATTCACTACCACTACACAATATCTGAAGGGACCAGCTGTAGAAAGACAGTTACATTCCAGATACAGTTACCCCTGCATAAAAAATACAGACTGTTTTCTGTACAACATGCAAGACACCTTCCAGCCCTGGAGTTAGGGTTAGACCACTGGCATCACCTCAGCTGCTGAATTCCTGCCTCCTTGTCTTTAAATACCTCGGTTACTGCTATATCAGCGACAGCTGTGAACCAACCTCGTCCTCGAATATCAAACAGGGCAAGTCAACCAGGCAGCAATCAGTCACTTTGGTCATCTTATAAGTATGCAACAATTCATCCCTCATTAATCTGTTGTAGTGCTGGATGGTATTACCAGTGCCTGGTCACACTCGAAACAGCCAAACACCTCCACTTCTCCAAACTGATTAAAAATTGAATGAACACCAATGTGTTCGCCTAGAGTAACGCCTTAATTGTCTGATGCCGTGCACAGTTTAATTAACAAAAGAAAGGCCTTGGCTTGGTTAACTGCTTCTGTCTAAATGGAACCAAATAATTTTGCAATACCGCTGAAATGGGGTCAAGGAAGCTGTGAAGACAGGCAGCATGGTGGCGCAGTGAGTTAGCACCGCAGCCTCAAGGCGCCGAGGTCCCAGGTTCAATCCCGGCTCTGGGTCACTGTCCGTGTGGAGTTTGCCCATTCTCCCCGTGTCTGCATGGGTTTCACCCCCACAGCCCAAAAATGTGCAAGCTAGTTGGATTGGACACGCTAAATTGCCCCTTAATTGGAAAAAATTAATTGGGTACTCTAAATTTATTTTTAAAAAGGAAGCTGTGAAGACACATGTTCATACTTGCAAGATAAAAAAGGGGACAGTGGAATATTCTAATTATTCCGGGGAAAGTGACGATTTCTGAAACTGCACAGGAACCATAGCTCAGCAAATTTCATAGTATTGGGAAACAATCACGTATAAAAACACTGGGCACAATTTAGCCAAAAGGTTTCTAAGTGTGGTAGCGAGCGGGAACTGCCGCGAGCTTCCCGATGCTGTGCCCGGCGAGGCGGTCACCGTTATGAAACATTAATTTGTCCACTTGACGAGGCCCCACGGGCCACACGCCGCAAAGGATGGTCCCAGCGGCTGATTTTCCGGGCCCGTGTTCGCCAGTGTCCTGCTAACAACTGGGATTTAAACCGATCCTGCACAGTCAAACCCACTCAGCTCACAGCCTTGCCACCGAGAAGACGATTTGAGGATACCAATCTGGGCAGATTACTGGACACGATCGAGGCCAGACCTGATGTCCTGTTGCCCTGAGGGAGAGGGTCTGCCAAAAGGCAGCCAGTGCCGCCTGGGAGGAAGTGGCAGCAGCCACCAGCTAGGTTGTCTGACTAGTAGAACGGGCATCTAGTGCCGGAAGAAGATCAATAACCTCCACTGGGCCATATGGATGAGTTGGCACTAGACTCCCCACCACCACCACGATGCGCCTCGCACTACCCCATCCAGCATTGTTCTGTGCCCCGGCCAACTGTGCCGCACATACAGCTTCTCCTCCCCCCCCCCCCCCCCCCCCGCAGCAATGAACTATTTGTGGGGCGAATGATGCCCCCTCTGAGTCCCCGCAACAGATGTTGGCCCACAATAGGTGGGAGAGGTCGCAGAGGGGCGGCGGGGTGCCGGACATCAGAGTCCTCAAGTCCTCACCCCCTATGAAGAACGGGCCCTGGAGGTCGCAGGGGTGGCCGGGGACAAATCTGAACCAATGTAGAGGTTGACGTACAGCCGTTCAGCACAGAGGTGAGGATCTACCAGACCCCACCCAGATGACTTGTCACGAGGGAGTTGTTAATGCCACACAGACAGACCCATCGCTTCCACTGACGACAAGTCAGTTTTCCCGCAGGATCTCCATCCGATGGCACCGGCCTCTCCGGGGTGGCTCTTCTCCACCCCGCCCCTGCCCTCCCATGAGAACATTGAGGAAGAGAGCTCCGAAGATGCCACTGTCGAAGTGCACAGCTGTCAACCTCACTCTCCATCAGTGCAGAAACACACATCTCGGTGGGCAACGGTAGTGGACAGGTGACAGGCTTCTGGGGCACATTCTGGGGAGAACCACACAGTTGCTGATGCACATCAGGTGGCGGTGAAACAGCAGTCGGAGGTCTGCTGGATCCCAGGACCCAGCTGCGTCCCAGTCAGATTCTGAGCCTCTGGACCAGGTTTACCGGGAGCTGATACAGATGCTAGGGTACGGCCATGAGATTCAGAGGGGGATGTCAGCGACCCTCCAGCAGATCCATAGCTGATTGGAGGAGACCCAGAGGCTATGGGTGCAGGAGATGGCCTCGGCAATGCGTGGCACCGAAGCGAACACTGCTAGTATGGTGACCGCAGTGGAGAGTCTGGTGCACGGCGTTGGCAGCATGAGTGGAGGTGTCAAAGGCATGGCTCAGTCAGGGATGGCGATGGCTGGGCGCCTCAACAGTGTGTCCCATTCACTGGGGGATGTGACCCAATACCAGGAGGAACCTTGATGAGGTGCTGCAAGGCATGTCCCAGTCTTAGGTGGGCATTGCTGAGGCCCTCCAGAGCACTGTTTGGCCGCTAGGGGAGGCCTCCCAGTCATATGTATGGGTATGTGTCGGTCACTGGGGGACGTGTCCCAGTTGTAGCGTGCATTGCCGGGGCGCTCCAGAGCATGTCCCAGTCACTGAGGAGTATCGCCAAGGGTGTTGGCACAGTGCTGCAGACATTGGGAAGCCACCAGGGTTGGTAAAGCCAGATGACACGGGAGCAGCTGGGGCACGATCCAGCTGTCCCTCCACCCCGGGGTAAACCCCAGGGCCCTATAGGGGCCGTGGATGCTGGATGCCAACCCAGATCCACCTTATGGAGTGGCGACTGTGCCTATCTGCTCCCCCACCACACTATTAGCGATGTGTCTCGGAGTCTCCTCCTGTAACAGGATGGCCCCAGAGACTGACTGCCAGGGGCATCGAAGGCCACAGGATGTGGTAAGCAGCAGGCTGCCTCCACCTCGGATGTGCATCCTGGGGACACATCTAGACGTGGCGGTAGAGCATAGAAAGTTAAACAGGTCGAGGATCACTGAGGCGGCACTGAGGCGGGGGCGTCGATGAGTGGCACCATCGGGATTTTTGGGCAGTTGGGGGCACATTTGATAAATACTAGAAATCGTTGCCCTCAACTAATATTACGCCTCCAACACTTCCTTCTGCATTGCGGGCCGAGCACCAATTCTATGCCCATCTCCCCGAACATGGAGGTCCTGGAGGCCCCCCCCCCCCCCGCTCCGGCACACCACGTGCAGGTGATGGGTGTGAGCAAGCACCCAGCAGACAGGCAGGGGTCAGACTATGACCTTGAATGAGGAGCCGCAGCGCACAGCTCTCTGCAGATTATCACCACCTCCTATCCTCAACAGTAACCCGCTGACAGTGCTGACACAGTCCCACCACCCTGGAGTGATGTTACACAGACCCTGGGAGGGTGATAATGGTGGGGTGGGGGTGGTTGGGGAGACAGATGAGGCCAAGTCCTATGTGCAGCGGGCGAGGATGAGGGCCTTCCTTTTTTTTAAAATGTATTTTATTCCAAACGTATATGAAAAGCTTCAACACATTGTTACTTCCCAACTCACAACTATACAGTTTGTCCAAATTTTCCCCCTTTTTCACTCCCCCCTCCCTCCCCGCCTCTACTCTGCGATGAACAACTCCTCAAACACGGTCACAAACATCCCCCACCTCGCCTCAAAACCCTCCGTTGAACCCCTTAACTCGCATTTGATCTTTTCCAGCCGCTGAAAGTTATATAAGTCTCCCAGCCAGGCCGCTATCCCCGGTGGCATTGCTGATCGCCATTCCAATAAAATTCATCGCCGGGAAACCAGAGGTGAAGGCAACAACATCGGCCTTCCTCCCCTCCATCCGGCTTCTCTGATATCCTGAATATCACCACCAAAGGGTCCGGCTCAACCTCCACCCCCACTATCTTTGATAGCGCCGCAAACGCTCCCGCCTAGAATCTCTCCAACGTTCCGCAGCCCCAGAACCTGTGAGCGTGATTCGCTGGTCCCCGCCCACACTTCTCACACTCGTCCGCCACCCCCTGAAAGAACCCACTCATTCTCACTTGCATCATATGGACCCTGTGTACCACCTTTTTTAAAAAATATGTTTATTCAGAATTTTTCAACAAAAATTTTCAACCACTCAAATCCCACCCCCGCTGTAACAAAAAAGAAAAGTAACAGAACAAGACATAAACATATCAATCCAACATAATACAGAACTTGTACAATGGGTTCCTCCCGCACATATTGACTTTCCCATATGTTTATGTTTTTCCTTTCTCAAGTGCCCCTAGGAAAAACCCCTTTCCCCGCCCACCCTTATACCCCCCCACCCCCCGGAAAGAGACGCCCCCCTCCCCCTCCCTGGGTTGCTGCTGCTGACCGACCTCCATCTAAAGCTCCGCGAGATAGTCTAGGAACGGTTGCCACCGCCTGTAGAACTCCTGCGCAGACCCTCTCAAGGCAAACTTTATCCTCTCCAGCTTAATGAACCCCGCCATGTCATTTATCCAGGCTTTCACACTGGGGGGCTTCGCGTCTTTCCACAATAGCAAGATCCTCCGCCGGGCTACCAGGGACGCAAAGGCCAGGATACCGGCCTCTTTCGCCCGGCTCGTCTGTCACTCCAAATAGTGCTAGCCCCCACCCTGTGTACCACCTTAAACTGTATCAGGCTCATCCTTGCGCACAAGGAGGTCGCATTTACCCTTTGTAGCGCCTCACTCCGTACTCCCCAGTTTACCTACCCTCTCAGCTTCCCTTCCCACTTCTCCTTAATCTTCACCACCTGCTCACCTCCCTGTTCTCCCAGCCACCTGTATATATCTCCGATCCTGCCCTCCCCTTCCACATCTGGAAGCAGCAGTCGGTCCAGCAGGGTGTACCTCAGCAAACTGGGGAACTCTTTCCAAACCTTCCGTGCGAGGTCCCTTACCTGCAGGTACCTAAACTCACTTCCTCTCGGGAGCTCTACCCTCTCCTTCAATTCATCTATACTGGCAAGCCCTTCTTCCAGATACAAATCCCTCACCTTAACCAGCCCCACTTCCTAAATGTACCATCTATCCACCTCGGCACAAAACTGTGATTTTCACACAACGCGTTAACACCGACATCCTAAAGTGCCTTCTCAGCTGGTTCGCCACCCAATAGTAATGTGGCAGGTTCGGCAATACCACCCCTCCGTGCTGCCTCTGCCTCTGTAGCAGGGTCCTCTTAACCTTTTGCACCTTCCCTGCCCATACAAAGTATGAAATAATCGTGTTCGGTATAAAGATCGGGAGTGTCTGGAATATGAACAGGAACCTCGGCAGAATGTTCATCTTCACCACTTGGACCCTTCCTGTCAAAGTCAAGGGCAGTGTGTCCCACCTCTTGAGATCCTCCCTAGACTCCTCCACCAGTTTTGTTAAATTCCATTTGTGAAATATCACCCATTCCCTCACTACCTGAATCCCCAGATATCTAAACCTGTCTCTGACCACCTTAAATGGCATCCCCCCTAAATTGGCTCACTGACCCAACTCATTCACCGGGAACACTTCAGTTTTCCCTACATATAACTTGTATCCCGAGAACGGCCCAAATTTCCCCAACAAGACCACGATCCGCTCCACGCTCTCCAGCAGGTCCGAAACATACAATAGTAGGTCGTCCGCATAGAGCAACACCCGATGTTCCCTTTGTCCCCTCGTAATCCCTCGCCACTCTGCTGACCCTGTAAGAGCCATTGCCAGAGGTTCTATAGCCAGCACAAACAACAGCGGCGACAGCAGGCACCCCTGCCTTGTTCCCCTGTGTAGTTCAAAGTTCTGTGAACTCATGTCATTGGTCCGTATACTCGCCCTCGGTGCCAGATATAACAGGCACACCCATGCTACTAACTTTGGCCCAAACCCAAATTTCCCAGGAGCACAAACAGAAACCGCACTCTCCACCTGGTTGAATGACTCCTCTGTATCCATGGACACCACTACCTCCAGTACCTGAGCTCCCAAAAGGGTCATGATCACATTTAACAGCCTCCTTATATTGCTAGAAAGCTGCCTACCCTTTACGAAGCCTGTTTGGTCCTTCGCAACCACCCCTGGGACACAATCATCCATCCTTCCCGCCACCAACCTAGCCAGCACTTTCATGTCTGTGTTTAACAGTGATATGGGCCGATACGACCCACATTCCAACGGGTCCTTCCCCTTCTTTAGTATTAACGTGATCGTTGCCTACGCCATTGTCTCCGGCAGCTCCCCCGTCTCCAACACCTCATTAAACGCCCCTAAGTGATATGGTACCAGGTCCGTCGCAAACTCCTCATAAAATTCCACCGGGTAACCATCGGGCCCCGGGGCCTTCTTCGACGTCATACCCCTTGTACTGTTGAATATCTCCCTCAGCTCCAGGGGCTTCGCTAGCGCCCGCCTCTTTTCTTCCTCAAACTGTGGAAACTCCAGTTCGTCTAAGAACCATCCCATTTCCTCCTCTTCACCCCCCGGGTCTGCCCTGTAATACCTAAATGCCTCATTTACCTTTCCCGGCTCCGACACCACATCCCTGCCCCAGTCCGTATCTTCAATATTTCCCTGCTCGCAGCCTGCCTCTGGAGCATTTGACTCGCTTACTCTCCGTATTTATACTGCACCGCTCTTGCCCAACACAGCTGACCTACCGCCCTCCCTGTTGTCAGCCTATGAAATTGCCCCTGTAATTTTTTCCTCCTCGCCAATCCCTCCGTGGTGGGCGCCCTTGAGTACTCCCTAACTACCTCCACTATCTTGTTCATTAGCTGTTCATATTCCTCCCTCCTTTCCCATCCGCATGTGCCTTGAACAAGATAATCTCCACTCGGACCACCACTTTTAGCGCTTCCCAAAAAGTGGCCGCTGACACCTCCCAGTTTTGATTTTTAATCACAGCCCACATTTTGTCACAAAACCCTCTATCTGCCAACAACCCCGAATCGAGCCTCCACCCCGGCCTCTGTTCCTGTATTGATCTAAGCCGAATCTCCAGCTAATGGGGTGCATGGTCTGAGATTACTATCCCCGCGTACTCTGCCCCATCCACCCGACCAAAACCCCCCGGCTCACCCCAAAAAAGTCAATTTTGGAATGTACCCTGTACACGTGTGAAAATCCCTCCCCCTGGATTCTTGATGCTCTACGGGTCCACCATACCCATCTTTTCAATAAACCCGCCCTGCTCCTTTGCCATTTATATCCTACCAATTGACCTGGGGCTTGATCCATCTATTAAAATCTCCTCCCATAATCAACTGGTGCTTGGCCAACTCTGGGTCACTGACAGAAACCTCCTCATAAAACCTACATCATCCCAATTCGATGCATACACATTCTTCAACACCACCGGCATCCCTTCTAATACCCCACTCACAATCACATATCTCCCACCCGGGTCCCTCACTTGCTTCATGCTCACAAACCCCGTTTTCTTACTCATCAAAATAGCCACCCTCCGGTGACTTCTGGTGGCAGCTATGGCGTGAACGGTCGCACATTTGGCAGCTCCCACTTGAGGTGTTTTTGTTTTTACGTTTTCCCCTTTCAGAGGGTGGATGTGTGGCTGAAAAAGGTATAGGGCTAGCCTGAGGGAAGTCTGACTCCATTGGTAGAGCTGGTGGTTGGATCCACAGACCAGAAATGGGTCAAGAAAAATGTAGCAGCTGGAGCAGGAGAATCTTTGTGCATCACAGCTTAAGCTGGCGGAGGGTGAAGTGCCTGCGCTGCCTACCTATTGGACAATGGACCAACTGCTGGACTTCTGAAACGAGAAGTTCAGCCAGCAGAGGAGAGAGGCCCATGAGGACCTGGCTAGACCTGTTGAAGTCGGGAATTGACTGAGTGGAGCAGAGGCTGGAGTCTCAGGGCCAGGCTATCCGGAGAGTGGCGGAGGCAGTGGGGAAGCACGAGGAGCAGTTGGCTTCGTTGGCGGCCGAAGTGGGAGTACTGCGAGATACCCAGAGGCAGCTGCAGGAGAAGGTGGAGGATCTTGAGGACCGCTCCCGGAGGCAGAACTTGAGAATTGTAGGGATGCCTGAAGGCATTGAGGGAGCGGACGCTGCCAAATATATGGCCAGAATGTTGGAAAAGCTGATGGGAGAGGGAGTCTTTGGCCGGCCCCTGGAAGTCGACCGAGCGCACAGGGCGCTAAAGAGGAAGGCGCAGGCGAACGAGCCGCCGAGTTCAATGCTGATGTGTCTTCACCGGTTCCTAGATAGGGAGAGGATCTTGAGGTGGGTGAGGCAGACGAGGAGATGCTTCGAGGCGATGAATGGGTGAGTGCACCTTTCAGACTGTTGGGGTTTCTTCGTTTTTCTTCTGTTGTTTATTATTACACTGTTGTGAGGGGAGCAAGTGGGGGAGGGGGAATCAGTGGGGGGTAGGAGGCGGTGGCGCCTTGGACCGGGGCTGCCAGGCTAGCTGCATGGGCTAGTTCACGGGAGCGTATGGGGGTGATCAGGTGGGCAGTGTAGCAGTGGGGAAGGAGTTTTATTGTTTTTCGAGGGGGAGGAGGGAGGGGGGCTGCTGACAAAGGTGTTGTTGCTATGACGTTGTATGGGAGTGATTGGTGGCGGTGGACATCCGGGGGTGGGCCTGGAGGGTCAAGTGGCACAGGTGGGGGGGGCTGGCCTAAGAAGGGGTATAGTTGATCGGCCGGGGTGGGGGAGGGGATGCCATCCGACCAGGCTGGTCACATGGAACGTGAGGGGGCTGAATGGGCCAGCGAAACGGTCACGTGTTTTCACGCATCTGAGGAGTTTGAAGGCAGATGTGGCCTTTTTGCAAGAGACGCATCTGAAGTTTGGTGACCAGACAAGGCTAAGGAAAGGATGGGTCGGGCATGTTTTCCATTCGGGGTTGGATATGAAGACGTGTGGAGTGGCGGTGTTGGTCAATAAGCGGGTAGCGTTCGCACATTCCACGTTATCAGCTTTAACGCTTACTTACGCTTCCATTCCCCTCTGTCGTCTGCCATCCTCCCATTTTGGCTCTACCTCTGTTAATTTTACCCTACACCTGGCTCATTGAAGATGGCCCCTTTCTCCTCTCCTGACCATGTTTCTTCTCCAACCTCACCTCGTCGCATCACCCTCCCTTCTCCCCCACCCTCCCCCTGCCCCTACGGCCACCGCTCTCGGCCATCTCCCCCACCTCACTTCCAATCACCAGCATTACCTGCCAGCATGGCAACTCCTGCCCAAAGGCTCCTCCTACTGTCCCCATCCCTCCCGCATGCTCACCTCCCTGCTTTGTAAAGAAGGCTCCCGCTAACCACCCCCATCCAAACAAAGACTCATCTCAAACCACAGGTCATTTTCCCCAAGAACAAACAAAAATAAACAAATAACAGCCCCAGACAGCAACAAACCTTTCCCCCCTGCTACCCTTCGTCAATCCAACAGTTAAAAAAAAAAGAATAAACCCTCCACATTGGAGGAAAAGAAAAACTCCCCACTCCCTCCAACCCCCATTCCTCCAGTATTCCCAATTACTTCAAAGTGACAGCACCTCAGTCTCCCAGAATTGTTCAGTTCAGTTCTACTCCAGTTAATGCTCCTTGATAAAGTCATTGGCCACGTCTGGGGTCTCAAAATAGTATTCCCGGCCTTCGCACATCACCCAAAGCTTCGCCAGGCAGAGCACCCCAAACCTGATCTGCCGTCGATATAATAATAAAAATAATAATAATCGTTTATTGTCACAAGTAGGCTTCAATGAAGTTACTGTGAAAAGCCCCCAGTCACCACATTCCGGCACCTGTTCGGGGAGGCCGGTACGGGGATGCAGCTGGCACTGTTCTGCATTGCAAGCCAGCTATTTAGCCCACTGTGCTAAACCAGCCCCCACCACTTTGGCTTTGTTGAACCCTGCACAATGTTTCGCCAGCTCAGCTCCAATGTCTTCCTTCTCCACGAACTTATGGAGCCTCACGAT
This sequence comes from Scyliorhinus torazame, assembly GCF_047496885.1. NCBI lineage: Eukaryota > Metazoa > Chordata > Chondrichthyes > Carcharhiniformes > Scyliorhinidae > Scyliorhinus > Scyliorhinus torazame. The sequence continues at coordinate 240,620,904 of NC_092708.1, read as the reverse complement.
CACCGCCCGCAGCACCTCCCCCACTCTAGGCTTCTGCCTCAGAGACCTGTGCACTCTGTCCACATCAGAGGCCTTTTCCAGTAGCCCCTCCGCCACCAGTCCCGCCAACATCCTCGAAACATACCTCGTGGCACACGCACCTTCCATTCCTTCAGGCAGGCCCACTATCCACAGATTCTGCCTTCTCAATTTATTTTCCTGCTTCCTCCATCTTTGCTCTCAATGTCTTGCGAAGGTCTCCCCAGAGCCCCACCTCCATCTCCAATGCCACTACCCGATCACTGTGGTCCGACAGCACCCTCTCAGATCTGCGACCGCTGTGTCTCCAATCATTTCTCCACCCTCTCCATCGAGCCCTTCAGGCATGCCACAGCTCCTTCGATGGCCTTTCGAGCAATCCTCCTGCATCTCCTTCCTCTGCTGGTGGAACTCCTCCCTGATGAAGGCTATTAACTGTTCCATCTGGGGCTTTCCAACTTGCATTGACCCTTCCCCCTCAGCCATCCTTCCACTGGCTGCTGCGCCACAGGTCCCTTCCAACTCCTTGGCCAGGTCTTTCACCTTCTGCCGGGTTTGGTAACCAGCAAACATACCACTCCCGGGGGGGGGGAACTTCTCCTCTGACCTTCAAGTACACTTTTCCCACTCCCGGGGGGAACTTTTCCTCCACCTTCAGCAAGACTTTTCTGTCGAAGTTACACCCAATTTTGGGTAAACAGAGGGCACGCAAGAGCTGCCCTGTGTGCAACCACCTATGGCCTCCGCCCGAAGTCCGATGAGAGCCTTCCTGGCCCTCCGGGCATGGCAGACACTCGCCACTGTTGCCTAGCCTCCATCCTCCGGCTGGTCCCAAAGGTCCTCCCCGTCCCATCCTTCTGCCCCTCCAGATCCAGTGCCTCCTCATCCTCACTTCATCCTTCAGCCCCTCTGGGACCGGCGCCTCCTTGTCCTCTGATGTGGCCACATTTTCCTCCTCCTCCAACTTCACATCGCCCACAGTGCCAGGTTGCGGAGGACACAGCAGACCACCACAAAGCAGATGACTTTCCCGAGGGTGTACTGCAGTACACCACCAGAGTGGTGAAGGCAAAGGAACCGAATTTTGAGGAGTCCGGCCCCCCCCCTGCCCATCCCATGGGAGCCCTCTCTTTCTTCCCTCACTCCACCCCCCACTGATGGTGGCCCACCCCGACCGAGGCTGGCCCCCGGGGACTCCCCAACCCCTCCTCCGAGTACCAGGGCAGCAACCCCAGTGCCTCCGGAGCAACCTCAGTTCCCCCAGGCAGCAGCCCTTCCGCCAGCTTCATGTTTTCAAAACTAATCGGCGCCTGTGTGACCACTTACTAAGAGGCTGTTAGATAGTGGGTCGCTCTGCTTAACTGGATGGAGGTTGAGTTTAAGTTGTGATTATTGGTTTCTCGCCACTCTAAGGTGGGATCCTGATTTCGCTAATGGGAGCAGGTCAGTTAGATCGCAAACGGATCAGCATCCGGCACAGTTCTCGATTTTGGTCTCTCCTGCAATTTAACACCGGCGTTGCGCTCTCGCTTAAGCACAATGCAACCATTTAATCGCACCTGTTGCGTTTTCACTATGCTGGGAAGGTGGGTGTGGATGACTGTTATAACCTGCCTGCTTACCATTGGCTGGGGACTAATGACAATCCCACAATCCTGTGGGAGTATGAGCTTCCCCAATGAGGGGGACGGAGAAACCATTAGTAAACTCCAAGTATAAATAAAGCTGGCCAGTTTGGAACCAGCAGGGAGGAGTGTGCAGCAAGGGAAGTTGCTGCTGCTGTTATATATATATGTTATTGTAAATAAATGTTATTACTTTGTATCCTTAAAACTCGGGCTGGATTCTTCGTGGCCCTCACAAAAATGACAAGGCTGACATTTATTGACCAATGGGCAGATGGGCCTTCTTGTTTAACTGTATGGTAGTAATTTGTTGTAACAGTTTGGTAGAAATGAGAGGCAGTTAGGAGTCAAGACACATTGCTGTGGATCTGGAACCGTGTTTCGGCCAGACAGTGTGAAGCCACCAGATTCCCTTCACCAAAAGGAGATCAGTGAATTGATCAGACTTTTATGATAATTGAACAGCTTCGTGGCCACTTTTCCTGATATCAGCTTTTTAGTTCTAAATATTTTAAACTGGATTTAAATCTTTGGTGGGATTTGAACTCACATTTTCTGGATTACTCATCCAGTGACATAACCACTGCACAACTAATCATTTCTGGAAATTGGGCAAATTTTCCACCCCCTCTCCTCCCATGGTGTGCTTTGCGGTGGTGTTGGCGGCCCGCCATTGGCTGGCAGCATGGTATTCCATCCCGCCACGATCAATGCTTTTTCTCGTTGTTCGCGCCCTCTGCCGTCGTTTTGAGTCACCGTCGGCGGGACCAGAAGACCCCACAGGCAGGAACGGCTGGAAAATTTCAGCCATTAATTTTCACAAAATTGTTACCTTAAGGCTTAACTCAGTTGGCTGGGCAGCTGGTTTGTGATGCAGAACGAAGCCAACAGCACAGGTTCAATTCCTGTACCGCTGAGATTATTCATGAAGGCCTCAACCTTGCCCCTCGCCTGTGGTGCGGTGATCCTCAGGTTAAATCACCACCAGTCAGCTCCCCCTCAAAGGGAAAAGCAGCCTTTGGTCATCTGGGACTATTGTGACTTTTCTTTTATCTTAAAGCCTGAACAACAAATCAAGTGAATAGAATGGGAAACAAATAACAGTAAACAATCTAAGAAACCAAAGCTTTGCAAAACAAAGAGGAGTTGGGGAAATTGTAAACAATAAAGTCAGCTATTTATTCCGTCATAGTTCATCCATTCTGAACAATCCCATTGTGCAGGTGGTTCTTTTTTTATAATTATTCCATCACTTTGTCAGGTTCATTTCAAGCACTGATCATTCTGTGCACAGAGAACCACCTCCCAATATTGGTCTGAAAGATACTTTTTACTAATTCAAACCCACATTCCCTTAAACTACTAAAGTGCACAGGTTGTGATACTACTAAAGTGCATAGGTTGTGTAACTATGCAGTAGAAGAGTGATGCATAAAGGGATTTTGAAGATCAAAACCCATGAGATACAGATGGTGTGTCACCTCTCATCATGTCAACTATTAAATAAATTGGAGCAATCATGTGATAGGTGGATACATTCTTCGCCGTCTGTGCACAGACAAAATTCTGGAACCATACACGACTATTTTTTCTTTGCTTCATGAAGCCTTTCTGCATTTTCTCCTCTCTCAGGAATTTTGTCCTGACTAGGTATCTCTCTGATATGCACTGATGTCCTGCATCGCATTAAGGAAACAAGCCGACAACTTGTTCCCAGGTCTCCCAATAGGAAAAAACAGTCGGGACAGGTATACTTATTTCCCAGATTTTATTGTTTTTGTACAATGTCAGTCTGGAACTGGTTGTCAAAACATACACAGGAGCAGCTTGGATGAATTACTTTCTGATAGAACCAATAATCTCCCTCCCCTTCCCATTGCATGATGATTCAATGGGCAGGATTGTCAGTTTCTAAGACTAAGTGTTAACGCCAATGCAGAATCCGTGGACTTGTACGACAAAAAACCCACGCCACACCTGGACCAATTCCGCTACCATTGAGGGGCTAGTACCAGTGCATGTGGAACACAATCGATTCCAATGAAAAACGGTGCGGGATTCGTGGGCCCGTGATCGACACTCAGGAGGCTGACAAGCTGCAGCCGCATATACACATTACACTCCCGACATACACTTATCCCAGCCAACAAGATTTATCCCAGCCAACAAGATGGCACTGGTTGTGCTGGAGCGTGCCCATAGAGCTGATGGGTCGTCTGGGGCCAGAGGGCACCCAGGGGGGTGCCCTGGCAGAACACCTATATGACCCGAGGCACCAGATTCAAAATGGGCTGGTATTGCTGTGCGCAGCTGCACGATTACCTTGCCGGCTAGGGCAATGGTGTTCCATGCCCGTCCACCCCGACCCCACAGCCCACCTCGTGGCCACCCCGCACTACTCCCACCAGACCTGGCAGAAGCCCCCAGCCAGCAGCACAACTGTCAGCAAACTATGGCGATGTTGAACACCTTCTGTAGCCCCTCTCCCTCAGCAGCTGCCATGCCGGTTTCACGATTTTAAAAAAAAAAAAAATTTTTATTGAAAATTTTTGGCCAACCATCACAGTACATTGTGTATCCTTTACACAGTAATATAACAATATAAATAACAATGGCCAGTTTTATAAACAAGAAATAAATAATATATAAACAAAAACAAAACTAAATGGCAACTGCCTTGTCCCAGATAAATATTCTCCAAAAATATGTTATAACAGTCCAATATACAATTATCTATAACAACAACCTATACATATTATACTTATATATTAACATCCCTGAGAATCCCTCTGGTTCCTCCCCCCCCGTCCCCCCCCCACACCCCCTTCCCCCCCCCCAACCCCCCCCAACCACCCCCAACCCCCCCCCCACCCCCCCCCCCCAACCCCCCCCCCCCACCCCCAACCACCCCCAACCCCCCACCCCACCCCCACCCCCCCCAACCCCCCCCACCCCCAACCCCCACCCCCCCCCCAACCCCCCCCCCAACCCCCAACCTCCAACCCCCAACCCCCAACCCCCACCCACCCCCAACCCCCACCCCCCCAACCCCCCCACCCAACCCCCACCCAACCCCCACCCCCCCCCCACCCCCCCCACCCGGGCTGCTGTTGCTGTCTTCTTCTTTTCCATTCCCTCTATCTTTCTGTGAGGTATTCGACGAACGGTTGCCACCTGCCTGGTGAACCCTTGAGCCGATCCCCTTAGGACGAACTTAATCCGTTCCAGCTTTATAAACCCTGCCATGTAATTTATCCAGGTCGCCACACCCGGGGGCTTGGCTTCCTTCCACATCAACAGTATCCTGCGCCGGGCTACTCGGGACGCAAAGGCCAAAACATCAGCCTCTCTCGCCTCCTGCACTCCCGGCTCTTCTGCAACCCCAAATATAGCCAACCCCCAGCTTGGTTCGACCTGGACCCCCACTACCTTCGAAAGCACATTTGTCACCCCCACCCAAAACCCCTGTAGTGCCGGACATGACCAGAACATGTGGGTGTGATTCGCTGGGCTTTTCGAGCATCTCGCACACCTATCCCCTACTCCAAAAAATTTGCTAAGCCGTGTTCCAGTGTAACACCTTAAATTGTATCAGGCTTAGCCTGGCACACGAGGACGATGAGTTTACCCTACTTAGGGCATCAGCCCACAGCCCCTCCTCAATCTCCTCCCCCAGCTCTTCTTCCCATTTCCCTTTCAGCTCGTCTACCATAATCTCCCCCTCGTCTCTCATCTCCCTATATATGTCTGACACCTTACCGTCCCCCACCCATGTCTTTCAGATCACTCTGTCCTGCACCTCCTGCGTCGGGAGCTGCGGGAATTCTCTCACCTGCTGCCTCGTAAAAGCCCTCAGTTGCATATACCGGAATGCATTCCCTTGGGGCAACCCATATTTTTCGGTCAGCGCTCCCAGACTTGCAAACGTCCCATCTACAAACAGATCTCTCAATTGTGTTACTCCTGCTCTTTGCCATGTTCCAAATCCCCCATCCATTCTCCCCGGAGCAAACCTATGATTATTTCTTATCGGGGACCACACTAAGGCTCCCGTCTTTCCCCTATGCCGTCTCCATTGCCCCCAAATTTTCAGAGTAGCCACCACCACCAGGCTTGTGGTGTATTTCTTCGGTGAGAACGGCAACGGCGCCTTCACCATGGCTTGTAGGCAAGTCCCCCTACAGGATGCCTTCTCCAATCTCTTCCACGCCGCTCCCTCCTCTTCTCCCATCCACTTACATACCATTGAGATGTTGGCGGCCCAGTAGTACTCACTCAGGCTCGGTAGCGCCAGCCCCCCCCTATCCCTACTACGCTGCAAAAATCCCTTCCTCACTCTCGGGGTCTTCCCAGCCCACACAAAACTCATGATACTCTTCTCAATCCTTTTGAAAAAAGCCTTCGTGATCACCACCGGGAGGCACTGAAACACAAAGAGGAATCTCGGGAGGACCACCATTTTAACCGCTTGTAACCTCCCTGCCAGTGACAGGGATACCATGTCCCATCTCTTGAAGTCCTCCTCCATCTGTTCCACCAACCGCGTTAAGTTTAACCTATGCAATGTACCCCAATTCTTGGCTATCTGGATCCCCAAGTAGCGAAAGTCCCTTGTTACCTTCCTCAGCGGTAAGTCCTCTATTTCTCTGCTCTGCTCCCCTGGATGCACCACAAACAGCTCACTTTTCCCCATGTTCAGCTTATATCCTGAAAATTCTCCAAACTCCCCAAGTAACCGCATTATCTCTGGCATCCCCTCCGCCGGGTCCGCCACATTCACCAATAAATCGTCCGCGTAAAGAGATACCCGATGTTCCTCTCCTCCCCTGAGTACTCCCCTCCACATCCTGGAACCCCTCAATGCTATTGCCAGGGGCTCAATCGCCAGTGCAAACAATAATGGGGACAGAGGACATCCCTGCCTCGTCCCTCTATGGAGCCGAAAATACGCAGACCCCCGTCCATTCGTGACCACGCTCGCCATCGGGGCCCTATACAGCAGCTGTACCCATCTAATATACTAATCTCCAAAGCCAAATCTCCTCAACACCTCCCACAAATAATCCCACTCCACTCTATCAAATGCTTTCTCGGCATCCATCGCCACCACTATCTCCGCTTCCCCCTCTGGTGGGGGCATCATCATTACCCCTAGCAGCCTCCGTATATTCGTATTCAGCTGTCTCCCCTTCACAAACCCAGTTTGGTCCTCATGGACTACCCCCGGGACACAATCCTCTATCCTCATTGCCATTACCTTGGCCAGAATCGTAGCGTCTACATTTAGGAGGGAAATAGGTCTATAGGACCCGCATTGCTGCGGGTATTTTTCCTTCTTTAGGAGAAGCGATATCGTTGCCTCCGACATAGTCGGGGGCAGCTGTCCCCTTTCCTTCGCCTCATTAAAGGTTCTCATCAGTATCGGGGCAAGCAAGTCCACATATTTCCTATAAAATTCGACTGGAAATCCATCCGGTCCCGGAGCCTTCCCCGCCTGCATACTCCTAATTCCTTTCACAATTCCTCTATCTCGATCTGTGCTCCCAGTCCCACCCTCTCCTGCTCCTCCACCTTCGGAAATTCCAGCCGGTCCAGGAAGCACACCATTCTCTCCTTCCCATCCGGGGGCCGAGCTTCGTATAATCATTTATAGAATGCCTTGAACACTCCATTCACTCTCTCCGCTCCCCGCTCTATCTCTCCTTCCTCATCCCTCACTCCCCCTATTTCCCTCGCTGCTCCCCTTTTCCTCAATTGATGGGCCAGCAACCTGCTCGCCTTCTCCCCATACTCATACTGTACACCCTGTGCCTTCCTCCACTGTGCTTCTGCAGTACCCGTTGTCAGCAAGTCAAATTCTACGTGTAACCTTTGCCTTTCCCTGTACAGGCCCTCCTCCGGTGCCTCCGCATATTGCCTGTCCACCCTCAGAAGTTCTTGCAGCAACCGCTCCCGTTCCCTACTCTCCTGCTTTCCTTTATGTGCCCTTATTGATACCAGCTCCCCTCTAACCACTGCCTTCAGCGCCTCCCAGACCACTCCCACCTGGACCTCCCCGTTATCATTGAGTTCCAAGTATTTTTCAATGCACCCCCTCACCCTTAGACACACCCCTTCATCTGCCATTAGTCCCATGTCCATTCTCCAGGGTGGACGCCCTTCTGTTTCCTCCCCTATCTCCAAGTCTACCCAATGTGGAGCGTGATCCGAAATGGCTATAGCCGTATACTCCGTCCCCCTCACCTTCGGGATCAACGCCCTTCCCAAAACAAAAAAGTCTATTCGCGAATAAACTTTGTGGACATAGGAGAAAAACGAAAACTCCTTACTCCTAGGTCTGCTAAATCTCCACGGGTCTACTCCTCCCATCTGCTCCATAAAATCTTTAAGCACCTTGGCTGCAGCCGGCCTCCTTCCAGTCCTGGATCTCGACCTGTCCAGCCCTGGCTCCAGCACCGTATTAAAATCTCCCCCCATTACCAACTTTCCCACCTCTAGGTCCGGGATGCGTCCTAGCATGCGCCTCATAAAATTGGCATCATCCCAGTTCGGGGCATATACGTTTACCAAGACCACCGCCTCCCCCTGTAATTTGCCACTCACCATCACGTATCTGCCCCCGCTATCCGCCACTATGGTCTTTGCCTCAAACATAACCCGCTTCCCCACTAGTATAGCCACCCCCCTGTTTTTCGCATCTAGCCCCGAATGAAACACCTGCCCCACCCATCCTTTGCGTAGTCTAACCTGGTCTATAAGTTTCAAGTGCGTCTCTTGTAACATAACCACGTCTGCCTTAAGTTTCTTAAGGTGTGCGAGTACTCGTGCCCTCTTTATCGGCCCGTTCAGCCCTCTCACATTCCACGTGATCAACCGGGTTGGGGGGCTTTTTACCCCCTTGCCGATTAGCCAGCCCCTTTTTCCAGCTCCTTACCCAGTTCCCACGCAGCTGTGTCCCTCCCCCCCAGGCGGTGCCCCCCCCCCCGCCCACCCCACCCCATTCCGGCTCCCCCCTCTCCCCAGCAGCAGCAACCCAGTAACTCCCCCCTCCCACCACCCCCCCCCCCCCGCTAGATCCCCCACTAGCATAGTTACACCCCCCATGTTGCTCCCAGAAGTCAGCAAACTCTGGCCGACCTCGGCTTCCCCCCCGTGACCTCGGCTCGCACCGTGCGACGCCCCCTCCTTCCTGCTTCCCTATTCCTGCCATGATTATCATAGCGTGGGAACAAAGCCCGTGCTTCCCTTTTGGCCCCGCCCCCCATGGCCAACGCCCCATCTCCTCCACCTCCCTTCCTCCCTCCACCACCACCTGAGGAAGAGAGAAAAGTTACCACATCGCAGGATTAATAACATAAAACTCATCTTTCCCCCCCTTTTCGCCCCCCATACTCGCCCCACCACTTTGTTTCAAACGTTCTTTTTTAATAACCCGCTTATTCCAGTTTTTCTTCCACAATAAAAGTCCACGCCTCATCCGCCGTCTCAAAGTAGTGGTGCCTCCCTTGATATGTGACCCACAGTCTTGCCGGTTGCAGCATTCCAAATTTTATCTTCTTTTTGTGAAGCACCGCCTTGACCCGATTAAAGCTCACCCTCCTTCTCGCCACCTCCGCACTCCAGTCTTGATATACGCGGATCACCGCGTTCTCCCACCTACTGCTCCGAGTTTTCTTTGCCCATCTAAGGACCATCTCTTTGTCCTTAAAACGGAGGAATCTCACCACTATGGCTCTAGGAATTTCTCCTGCTCTCGGTCCTCGCGCCATCACTCGGTATGCTCCCTCCACCTCCAGCGGACCCGCCAGGGCCTCTGCTCCCATTAACGAGTGCAGCATCGTGCTCACATATGCCCCGACGTCTGCTCCTTCTGCACCTTCAGGAAGACCAAGAATCCTTAAATTATTCCTCCTCGCGTTATTCTCCAGCACCTCCAGTCTTTCCACACATCGTTTATGGTGTGCCTCGTGCATCTCCGTCTTCACCACCAGGCCCTGTATATCGTCCTCGTTCTCGGCAGCCTTTGCCTTCACGACCCGAAGCTCCCGCTCCTGGGTCTTTTGCTCATCCTTTAGCCCTTCGATCGCCTGTAATATCGGGGACAACAGCTCCTTCTTCATTTCCTTTTTAAGTTCTTCCACGCAACATTTCAAAAACTCTTGTTGTTCAGGGCCCCATGTTAAGCTGCCACCTTCCGTCGCCATCTTGGTTCTTGCTTGCCTTCCTTGCCGCTGCTCCAAAGGATCCACTGCAATCTGGCCACTTCCCTCTCCTTTTTCCATCCGTTTCCAGGGGGGATTCCCTTCTGGTTTACCGCACAGTGCTTCTAGCCGTTAAAATTGCCGTTGGGGCTCTTATTAAGAGCCCAAAAGTCTGTTCCACCGGGAGCTGCCGAAACGTGCGAATTAGCTGGTCATCGCCGCACCCGGAAGTCCCCCGTTTCACGATTTTTAAAAGCACAAATGAACCACGCCGTCGGGACCTCGGCCCATCAGAGGTGGAGAATCGCGGAGGCCCTGGAGAGTACCAGGTCGGGCCCACTAATGATATGCAAACGGTGCCTACTGTACATGCAGAGTGAAACACATTGACGCTGTTTGAGGTGACGGGGAATCAATATTTGGAGTCAAATCCGCACCTGCTGCGATTTTTGCTTCAGAACCTATTCTCCACCTAATTGCATTTCCAGATTTTGGCGTCGGCTAACGGAGAATCTCGCCCATGACTTTGACTCAATTTGGTGCGGGTGTAGAATTTCACACTTGAAAACATGTCGTATCATGTATTCTTTAGAAATAATCTCCAAACACATCATTTAATTTGTTAATGCATTGGTCAAGAGAGTCTCAGTTATTTCAAAAACAGCATGGTCATTTTTACAAAAAACATTGTACACAGATCGACCAAAATAACAATGGTATTTTTCTACATACACTGCACAGCTTAACAGTGCTTTCCATTGAACTCGTATTGAACATTTCTATGAAGTCTAATTTTACCTTGGGCTACATGTGACATGTAGGACTGGGGTAAGTAGCAACTCATATGTAGTAAGGTTTGCACATGAGCAGTCATCCTGAATGAGACATAGCCATAGTGAGTCTGTATAACGGAATTTGGAGCACGGTGGGAATTCAGTGCAGGAAGTAATTGCCGGGCTTCAGCGCTTTGAGTGTTGGTTGGAGGCACAATGGGGCATCCACAAGACTGAGAGTTGTGTGGACATCACGTTTTTAGACATGGTCACTCTGCAGCTTAAGGAAATACAGTCGGAGAGGGAGTGGATGACCAGCAGTCAGAACAAAGGGGGCAGGCAGGTAGTCAGGAAAGCTGCAGAGTGCATCTCACTCAAGAACCGTTTGTGTGTGTTGGAAAATGGTGAGGGTGACGATTCCTCTGGGGCGTGCAGCCAGAGCCAGGCTCATGGCACTGTGGGTGGCTCAACTACACAAAAGGGAGGGGGGGGGAGTAAGAGTGGAAGAACAATAGTGTAGGGTGCAGACAATTAATTCTGCGGCCGCAGGCATGACTCCAGGATGGTCCGTTGCCTCCCTGATGCCAGGGGAAGGAAGTCATTGAACAGCTGCAAGATGTTTTGAAGGAGGAGGGTGAAAGGTCAGAACAGCTGCAAGGTCAGAGGTTGTGGTTTACACTAGCACCAATAATATAGGTAGAAAGAGGGATGAGGTCTTGCAGCAAGAATTTAGGGAGCTAGCTAGCAGATTGAAAAGCAGGGCCTCAAAGGTTGTAATCTCTGATTTCTATCTGTGAGTATAGGAATAGGAGGATAGAGCAGATGAATGAATGAATGGTGCAGGAGGGAGGGCTTTAGTTTCCTGAAATATTAGATCCATTTCTGGGGAAAGTGGGACCTGTACAAGTTGGGCAAGTAGCACCTGAACTGGAATGGGTCAAAAATCTTTGCGGGAACTTAGCTAGTGCTGTTGGGGGGGGGGGGGGGGTAAACTAATTTGGCAGGGGATGGGTCACAGTATGGAGGTACAGTGAGGAGCAACCACAGCCAAATAAAGAAGAAAAACCAATCAGTCTGGATGGCAGTGCAAAGAGAGACATGTTAAGGCACAAGGGAATATGGCATGGCTGGATGGCACATATTTTAACGCAATCAGCCTTATGGGTAAGGATGATGAACGGAGGATGTTGATTAACACATGTGGATATGATATTATTGCTAATCCAGAGACATGGTTGAGGGAAGGAGGGGATTGCAGCTCAATATTCTGGGGTATAGAATTTTCAAGCGAGATGATGCGGGGAGAGGGTGTTGCAATATTGATCAAGGAGTCAATTACTGCCAAAAGAAGGGATGTTAGCAGGCTCCCCAATTGAGATCAAATGGGTGGAACTAACAACAAAAAGGTGGCAATCATGTTGTTGGGTGCGTAACAGTCATGCAGAAGATCAGATATGTAGGCAAATCTCAGAGAAGTGCAAAGATAATAGGATAACAACAGTAGGCATTTCAACTTCCCCAATATTGTTTGGGATAGTCAGAGTGTGAAAGGCTTAGAGGAAGCGGAATTCTTCAAGTGCATCCAGGAGAACATTTTGAGCCAGTGCGTTGGAAGTCCTACAGGAAAGGGGGGTGGTATGTGAACTAGCTATAGGGAATGAAGCGGGGCAGGAGGCAAAGGTGTCAGCGGGGGAACATTTCGGTAATAGTGACTAGAATTCAGTAGATTTACAATAGTTATGGAAAAGGATGGACCAGAAATAAAGGTTCGGATTTGGGGGAATCCCAATTTTAATAGGATAAAACAGGATCTGGCCAAAGTGGAGTGAAAGCAGGTATTTGTAGGAAAATCCACATCGGAGCAGTGGGAATCATTCAAGAAGGAAACAGAGGGAGTACAAAGTCAACAAGTTCCTATAAAGATAAAGGGCGAGACCAAAATGGCCAGAGAGCCCTGAATGTCAAGGAATATAAAGGATTGGATAAGGAAAGAAAGGAAGGCTTATTGCAGATTCAGGGGGTTCAAAAAAGTGGATACCCTAGAGTAGTATAGAAAGTGCAGCGGGGTATTTAGAAAATAAATTAGAAGAGCGAAAAATGGGCATGGAAAAACACTGGTGCGCCATTTGCTGACAGCGGGATTCTCTGTTCCCACCGCTGTCAATAGGAATTCCCGTTGACACCACCCAACACCAGAGAATCCCATCACCAGCAAATAGCCAGAGAATTCTGGCCCTGGTTCCACAATAGTGACCATGACAATGATTGTGAGGAAAATCCATCTGGTTCACTAATGTCCCTTTAGGGAAGGAAATCGGCCGTCCTTACCCGCTCTGGACTACATCTGACTCCAGACCCCAGAGAAATGTGGTTGACTCTTAAATGCCGTATGAAATGACCAAGCAAGCCATTCAGTTCAAGGGCAATTAGGGATGGGCAGCAAATGCTGGCCTTACCAGTGACACCCACATCCAGTGAAAGAGCAAAAAATTAAAATAGCACTTGGTGTTCTATTGACATTTGCATATTTATGATGACCTAATCTGCCCATAGAAAGCACTTTGGATGCTCAAGAGTTATGAACTGTGGCATAATAGAGAGGGAATGTATTTTGCTCCATGTTAAATTCCCCCATCACCTACACGCATCATTCCTGCTAGGCAGGTCGGGACTAAATTTGTTTTTTTACGCTGCATCATTTCAGTGAACCTTCACTGAACATGGCCTGAGGAATAAATTAAACTCACTGGGTGTGATTTTCAGCCCACGATCGCATTTCCTGATTTCCTGCCCCATGCCAGCGACATCACGAAGTTCAGGCCCACAAAGGGCGGGGACCTCATTTAATGTATTTTAATAAATTGTAATATTACCAGGCCATTCCCCCACCACATGATCCCCTCTCACTGAATATTAATACCTCGCCGATGTGACTGACAACAGCTTTGGCAAAACGGGAAACAATCAAGGGGATCCCACCGGGATACAAAAGTTAAGTATAAACCCTGGTGGGAGAGGGACTTGCCTAGACACTGGCACTGCTCCCTGGCCCAGGGTGGCACTGGCACATTCCTGGCAGTGCCAACCTGTGCCAGCAGACAGTGCCAGGGCCAGCCCCTCGTGGGAGCCCCATGGGGTAAAATTTCCATTAATGTGTGGTTTGGGATGGGGGGGCAGGTGGGGGGGAAGCATGTTCTGAAGGGGTAACTTACAGGCAATGGGCCGGGGGGGGGGGGGGGGGGGGGGGGGGGTTGAGAATGCCGGCAATTCTTCTGCTGTGGTCGAAAGGGGAGGCCATGATTATTGTCTGGGTTGGGGGAGCCCCCGATTATTGTCCAGGGATGGTGGTGGAAGCATCCCACACCTCCGAGGTGGGGCTGGGGACCAATCTGTTTCAGTTCTGATCAGGGCGCCCTTTAAAGATGGCACCTCTGAGGAGCCGGGTGCTGTCTCTATCAGGCCCCTTCCCACCAGATTGACGGTGTAAGCCACGCCCACTCTTTTTCTTTTGAGGCTCAAGTCCTGGAGAGAAAACGAGGGCTGGATTCACCGATTTTGAGGCTATGTCCCCACGCCGGCGTGGGAACGGTGGCATTTGAGGACCGAAAATCCGGCGTAAAACGGCCACCGATCCTCCGTTTTGCTGGGGGCTAGCAGGAAGGCAGTGTTGGGAGAATTGATGGGTCCATAGCCGCACTTGCGCACGGCGGCAGCCTGCAGCGGCTGCGCCATGCAACATGGCACCGGCTGCTCGCGGACCCAGCCTGCGAAATAGTGCCCTCCTTTTGCCGGGTCGCAAGCTCCAGACCACTCCCCAACAGTGTCTCCAGCCTCTGACAAAGTCCCTGACTCTGGTGGCGCTGGACTGAGTCCACAGCTGCCACGCCGAGTTCTCGACGGATAAGACCACACGCGACCGACGCCATCGGGAACTCGGCTGGTCGGGGGCGGAGCATCGCGAAAGCGGCCCTGCCCCCCTCCCGGTTTGGCCGTAAACGGGGATTCTCCAGCCGATTGCGATTTCGCCGTCGCCGACTGGAGAATCCCGCCCCTGGTCTGTGCACTAGGAGAGCTGCACACCGGTTCTCAGTCTGACCCTGACACTGCCAAATTCTGGTTCATTTCCACCCACTGAATGTTTCTTTGCGTAAATACCAAGAATAACCAAACTGAACCAGTTGGAAAGTAAGTTACTTCTTTCTTTGCATTGATGCGTAAAATTAATGCATCTGTAGTCAAATAAATGCTGATGCTCAGATTTGGCATTCATCATTGGCTGCCTTTATCATTCTGCTGATTACAGTTGCCCTGTGGTGCCAGTTCGTACAATCACCAGATGCTGCCTTCCAAACAGAAACTCGGCAAACACAAGGGCATCCTTTTCATCATTTGTGTTTTGAAAGTATTGTGAACAGATGCAGGAGTCGGGTGAGGAAGCGCTGGTTTTCAATTTTGATTTAAAATAATGCACATCAAACTTAAACAACTCAGAGCAGCAGAAACCACGCACCAGCATCTCACTCTCCTTTTCTCTTGCTCACCCAACACTGGTGGAGTGAGACAAGTGTTTTATTTATAGCATTTCATTTTGTTCCCAGGAAAGTTTTCCATGATGACAGGCCAGTAGAATTTTGAGCATGAGCTGATACCTGAATGTTGAAGCATTTCCCTTGTTCTTGGGTTATGTTGTTCTTCAGTATCAAACAAGCAGAACAATCCAACTCGAGTTATCAAAGTTTAAACAAACCTCTCATTCAGGCAGCCTTCAAGCTGTCTGACTTGTTCAGTCTGAATTTAATACGACTTGTCCAGTCTGAATTTACTACGTCTGAATATGGGCAGCATGGTAGCACAGTGGTTAGCACAGTTGCTTCACAGCTCTAGGGTTCCAGGTTCGATTCCCGGCTTGGGTCACTGTCTGTGCAGAGTCTGCACACTCTCTCCGTGTCTACGTGGGTTTCCTCCGGATGCTCCGGTTTCCTCCCACAGTCCAAAGGTGTGCAGGTTAGGTGGCTTGGAGATGATAAATTGCCCTTAGTGTCCTAAACAAAGGTTAGATGGGGTCACTGGGAGGTGTGGGCTTAAGTAGGGTGCTCTTTCCAAGAGTCGGTGCAGACTCGATGGGCCAAATTCCCTCCTTATGCACTGTAAATTCTATGAATATATTGCTCAATTGGAAAACAGAGACATTGGGGGCGATTCTCCGAGTCCTGCGCTGGGCCGGGGAATCGGAGCAACCGCGCCACGACGACCCGACACCGGCGCGTGATTTTCCGAGGTGTGGAGAATCGGCGCCATTTGCACCGGCGCGTTTGGCGCAGGGCGGGCCGCTGGAATCGGCGGAGCCGCCGATTCTCCGGCCCGAATGGGGCGAGCGGCCGCTCTGACACAACAGAGTGCCGCCGGCGCCATTCACCCCTGGTCGCTGCCGGAGAGAACTCTGCGGGAACGCTCGGGGGGCGGCTTGTGCGGAGGGGGTAGGGGGGAAGGGGGGCTCCCTCACCGGGGGGAGCCTCCGATGGGGTCTGGCCCGCGATCGGGGCCCATCGATCGGCGGGCCGGCCTCTCTGTTGGCGGGCCTCCTTTCCTCCGCCGGCAATGTTACATCCCTGCGCCATTTTTGCGCGGGGCAGCCTGGGGGTGGACGGCCACTGCGAATGTGCTAGTTGGCGCCTGCCCAACTGCGGCAGGCAACTTTTAAGCGGCGCCGGGTCTCTGACGCCGTGCCAAGGTCCCACCCCCGCAAATCATGCCACGCTCCTGCCAGCCCCACGGAGGCCCCAGAATGGGGGTCTGAGAACGGGTGCTGACGCCGGAGTAAAACACTCCGGTTTTTACTCCGGCATCGGCACTTAGACTCCCGTTGGGAGAATCCCGCCCATTAACTCTGGTTTCTCTCTTCACAGATGCAGCCAGACCCTTCTAGTTTCATATGCTAGAAATGCTCATAACATTACATCACGCCAACATTAAAGCAGTGAGAAAGGAGGGCAATCAAAAGACAACACTCTCAATGATCAGAAATAGTTACAAAAGCAAATTAAAAATGACCAATTCCACACTATAATGTATTGTCAAATTTAATCACATCTTTCTTCAATTCTCTCCTTGTCCTCTCTTCCACTTTCTATTTTTTGCTTCATGCTCCTTCACTCTATCATTATTTGCTCCTCCACCCGGCTTCAGCTTTTACATTAGACTCGCCCTGGCTAATGCTCTGGAGATACGGGTTCAAATCCCACCATGGCAGCTGGAGATATTTATATTGAATCAATTTTTTAAAAAATCTGGAATTGAAAGCTCATCTCAATAAGTGTTGATTGTCCCAAAAAACCATCTGGTTGACCAATTTCCTTCGGGAAGGGAACAGCCATCCTTACCTCAGTCTGTCCTTTGTAAGATCCCAGACCCACAGCAGTATGATTGACTCTTAACTTCCCTCTGGAATTGCCGAGTAAACCAATCAGTTCGCGATTGGCAACAAATGCCGGCCCTACCAATGAAATAAAAAGCTGATTTCGATAAGAGTTACTGGACTGTCATAAAAACTCGCTAAACTTAGAATCCTTACCTAGTCTAATCTATACACAGCTCCAATCCCACAGCAAAAAAATGAAGTGGTTTAACAGGCCGAGATTTTTTAAAATTCATTAATCGCTGGATAGGTCAGCATTTTATCTCTAATTGCCCTCAAGACGGTGGTAGTGAACAGCCTTCTTGAACCGCTGAGGTGCATGTGATGTCAATACACTCACATTGCTGTTAGGGAGTCCCAGGATTTTGACCCAATGGTAGTGATGGAACGGCGATATAGTTCTAAGTCAGGGTGGCAAGTGGCTTGAGGGGGGGGTAGAGGGGCACTTTCAGGTGACATTGTTTCCATGTGTCTGCTGCCCTTGTCCTTGTGGGTGGTAACAATGGTGGGTTTGGAATGTAGTGGGCCATTTGGGCCTTCAAACATGCTCGGTGTTTATCAAACCCCTACATTGTGCTTCAGGATGGCAGCCCACCATCACGTTTTCAGAGCAGGGGCATTAAATTAATACCTTGTCAATGATGCATACATCTTGAGAAAGAAGAAAATGTTACTTGGGCCAACAATTCTATGACCAGTGCATGAATCGCAAAAGGTTGGTATACAGGTACAGAAAGTAATTAGGAAAACTAATAGAACGTTATTGTTAATTGCAAGGAGAACTGAATATAAAAGTAGGAAGGTTATGCTTCAGTTGTACAGAGTACTGGTGCGATGACACCTGGAGTACTGCATGTGGTATTAGTCTCCTTATTTAAGGAATGATGTAATTGCATTAGAAACAGTTCAGGCAACGTTTACTAAACTTGTATCAGGAATGAGCAGGTTGACATCTGAGGAAACATTGGACAGGCTCGCCTTGTATCCACCAGAGTTTAATAGAGTAAGAGGTGACTTGATTCAAATATGTAAGATTCTGAGGTGTTTTGACAGGGTGGATGTGGAGAGGATGTTTCCTCTTGTGGGAGAATCTAGAATCAGGTGTCACTGTTTAAAAATAAGGGGCTGGATTCTCCGCCCCACCACATTTCTGCCCCGACCCACCGGCAGGATTCTCCGTTACGCTGGCTGGTCAATGGGGTTTCCCATTGTGGGGCAGCCCCACGCCGTCGGGAAACTCCCGGGCGCCGGCAAAACGGAGAATCCCACCGGCAGAGAATCCCGCCCTAGGAGTTGCCCATTTAAGACAGAGATGGAGAGTTTTTTTCACTGAGGGTAATGAGTTTCTGGAACCCTCACCCTCAAAAAGTGGGGTAGCAGAGTCTTTGAATATTTTTAAGGCAGAGGTAGATCGATTCTTGATAAGCAAAGAGGGTGAAATGTTATCTGGGGGTAGGCGGGAACGTTGAGTGGAGGTTACAATCTGGTCAGTCATGATCTTACTGAATGTGCGTCTGTATGTTGTCTGAATTTTGTCTTTCTACCACTTCGGCTGAGACATTAACCCGTTCAAAAGAAATCAGTTAATGCTTTTGCTAAAGTAGCAGAAAAGGGAAGGGTCCATAAATTCTTTGAAGATATTTTGACTTTAGCATTCATGCAACAAGTTTTGTTCTGTGAGAAATACACAGCTCTGTTCATAAACAGACATTCAGATATTTGGTTAAAGAGTGGCATACCTATTGGATATTCAGGACTGAAGGGACAGCTTTGGGATCTCAGAGGTTCGCAGTTCTTCATCGAACTACAGATGCCCAATTTGCATAATTTGTCAGCTAAAACATCTAGATACTGGCAAAATCCTAGCAGCTGCCTTAACTGTTGAGGGCAGCACCGTGGCACAAAGGTTAGCACTGCTGCCTCACAGCGCCAAGGACACCGATTCGACCCCGGCCCAGGTCACTGTCCATGTGGAGTTTGCACATTCTCCCCGTGTCTGAGTGGGTCCTACCCCCACAACCCAAAAAGATGTGTAGGGTAGTCGGATTCGCCAAGCTAAATTGCCACTTAATTGGACAAACAGAATTGGGTACTCTAAATTTTTTTTTAAATTAAATGCTACCTTAACTGTTCAAAGGATCCAGGGGCGGCACCATGGTGCAGTGGTTAGCACTGCTGCTTCACAGCACTGAGGACCCGGATTCGATCCCGGTCACTGTCCATGTGGAGTTTGCATATTCTCCCCATGTTTGCGTGGGTCTCACCCCCACAACCCAAAGCTGTGTAAGGTAGGTGGATTGGCCATGCTAAATTGCCCGTTAGTGGAAAAAAAATTGGGTACTCTAAATTTTTAAAAAAACACTGTTCAAGGGATCCTGGCTTGTCGCACCAAGTCGTCAGACACCAAAGTGACTTAACAGAAATGTTAAAAATGATGCTTGGAAACTGACAAAGTTAATTCAGGTAAGTTGGAACATCACAGAGGAGTAGAGTGGCACAGACCCTACAGAGCAGCAGAGAAAGAACAAAGTTAGGAACAGGAGAAATCAGGTGAGACCATTTTAAATCACAAGAATAATAGACTTTCAGAACAAATCACTCGAAAGGGCCAATTAAATAAATAGCGTTAATGGGTTCAAGAATCAAATTGATGCAAAGCAGAACGATGTGAAGCATACAATGTGAAGTAGGCAGTTTGGTATTGAGATTAACCCAGAAAAAGGTCTGCTTAGCCCACAGCCCTCATCAGTGCCTAAAGCTGCTGTGGGGATCAGACCATCTGTTCTATTTTTAACACAGTTTAATGTGTTTTCACAGACTTTATTAAAAAGAGGTTAACATGTTCAATTCTACTTGACGAAAATCATGAATTTACATTAATGTATTAACTTGTAACAAAATAGCACAAAGAGATTAACCCATTTAAGCTGGCCAACGCAATTGGAGGAACAAGTGGAGCAGTTTAGTAAGGATGAAAGCAGGCATGGGGATCATAATGTGAGGTTAACCCTTGTTCACTGTGTGCAGCTGGAGCTAAGCTGCAGGTTGTCCGTGGGCCTGAGCAGTGAACACAGAATCATGGGCTGATTTAGCACACTGGGCTAAATAGCTGGCTTGTAATGCAGAACAAGGCAGCAGCGCGGGTTCAATCCCCATACCGGCCTCCCTGAACAGGCGCCAAGTAACTTCATTGAAACCTACTTGTGACAATAAGTGATTATATTATTAAAAGGTCAGCAACATTTGAAGCTGCATCTGCACTACTTAAAGGTAGCCTGCACCAAGGCTGCAGCAGATGCTTGAACTGGTTACAAACAAGAGCATGAGTTAAACAAATGACTAAAAGAATGAGTTAAAATGATGCCATAACATGACAGAGGGCAGGTTCCAAGATTTTCCCAAGCTTCATTGGAGAGCTTATTTGAGAAGGTGCAGTGGAGAGCTGTCATCTATCTTCAGAGATAGCCTTTTGGCAAGCAGTTAAGAAACCAGTTAGGTATGTTGATCTTCATAACAAGATGGGCTGAGTAAAGAGTAAGAATGTCTTACTGCAGCTGTACAGGGCCTTGGTAAGACAAACAGCTGGAGTGCAATTTTGGTCTCCTTAATTAAGAAAGCACATACTTGCCACAACGGGAGTGCAGTGAAGGTTCACCAGAATGATTCCTGGGATGGCAGCATTGTCGTATGAGGAGAGATTGCGTCGACTGGGCCTGTACTCATTCGAGTTCAGAAGAATAAGAGGGAATCTCATTAAAATGTGTAAAATTCTGACAGGGCTGGACAGACTGGATGTGGGGGAGTGATGTTCCTCCTGATCAGGGCATCTGGAATCTGGGGTCACAGTCTCAGGATACAGGGTAAGCCAAATAGGACCGAGATGAGGAGAAATTTTTTTACACAGGGGGTTGTGAATCTTTGGAATTCTCTATCGCAGAGGGCTGTGGAAGTTCAGTCACTTGAGTATGTATAAGGTAGAGATGGATATATTTCTGATTAACAATAACGTAAAGGGTTATGGGGCGAGTGTGGGTAAAAGGCATTGATGTGTCTGATCAGCCATGATCGTATTGAATGGTGAAGCAGGTTCGATGGGCTGAATGGTCTATTCCTGTTCCAATGTTCGTACAGCGACATCCAGGATCAATAAGCATGGAGGAATATGGCACCAACTTGGCGCTCGAGGTTTTGTGCAGGTATCCCATTCTTTCCAATGTGGAATTCATTGGTACACTTGCATATCCAATGACAATGAAGTGTCTAATGACCAATGTCTCAGCGCCCATGAAGTCAGAAGTCATCCAAAATCTGTCTCCTGCCATGCAATTTCAGACTGCTGCCATCTTGGCTGCAGAAAGCAGTACGCAAAGGAACGTGAAGGGTCTCACTTGAGTCCAGCCGTCTGCCCTCCAACACATTGCTCGGTTTGCTGTGTTAGGAAAACAAAAGTAATTTTAACGGGATTTATATCTGTATTGGCGAGTTTTTTTTTTCCTGTTAATCCTCCTTCCCACACAAGCTAGGTGAGCCTCCTAGCTTTATTTCAAATCCTCATAAAATGTGGTCTTTTCAATCTAAGCGCGAGTTCCCAACCGTGTACCTGTGCAGTGAATCCTAGACATTTTCAGCCTCTAGTTGCTCCCACTCTCCTGAATCTTGAAATATTACCTGTGCCAGAGTGTCTCAGGGATATCTTAAAAACCATTCACCCCTGAAAGTTCAACTCCATGGCAATGTGAATCACATGGACGTTGTATCGAGGTGGAAATGCTGATTAGCTATCTTTCAGATCTGAAATGACTTTTATCTTGGAAATAAATGGACAGTTTGAAGCAAAACAGTTCACAACATAACAGTCTCAACACCTTCCTGGGACTTTGGAGACTAGCAGTGTAACCATTGTAAACACAAATGCTACTGCCATTGTCTCCAAGTGTGTACACCTTACACATTCTTTCCAGAAAGCAACCTGGGCCTCCCTTTAATCTTTAACAGCCACATTATCCAGGCCTCTTGTTAGGCAGACATCAGAACAGGTCATCCCTACATTTTATCCTAAATTAAAGAAACAGAGTTGGATTTATCGACCAACCTGCCATGTTTTTGCAGCAGCGGAGGCAGCCCGTCAGTATTATTTACTGGTCCCACCATTATCAATGGAATTTTCCACTGACAGCACCCCTTGTCGCTGGGAAGCCCGTACACTGGCATGGGACCGGAACATCCTGCCGGTGTGAACAGGTGGTAAACTCTGCCCACAGTCCCAAAACGTGGTTGACACAGGCAAGAATCAAATAGAATCATAGAATTTACAGTTTAAAAGGAGGCCATTCGGCCCATCAAGTCTGTGCCGGCCCTTGGAAAGACCATCCCACTTAAGGCCATGCCTCCACCCTATCCCTGTAATCCCTGTAACCCAGTAACCCCACCTAACACTAAGGGCAATTTATCATGGCCAATCCACCTAACCTCCATGTCTTTGGACTGTGGGAGGACACCGGAGCACCCGGAGAAAACCCAAGCAGACACGGGAGAATGTGCAGACTCCACACAGACAATGCCAAGCCGGGAATCGAACCTGGGATCCTGGAGCTGTGAAGCAACTGTGCTAACCACTGTGCTACCGTGCTGCCCAATCTGCAGCTGGTTCCTGAAGATCTCTCTTTCTCAAAGTGTTTTAACTCACTCGCAGGTACCGGTTATAGAATCCCGACAGTGCAGAAGGAGGCCATTTGGACCATAGAGTCTGCACCGACCCTCTGAAAGAGCACCCTACATAGGCCCACGCCCCCACTATCCCCGTAACTCCACCTAACCTGCACATCTCAAGTGGCAATTTTTGCATGGCCAATCCACCTAACCTGCACATTTTTGGACTTCATCCAAGACATCTCTTTACAACAAGTATACCTGGGTTGGCTAACTATTTAAAAGTGGATTTTGACCCAAGATGGTTTTTGCTTGAGTGGAGATAAAAGATTTGGAGTTAGTGTTTCATGTTATTGTTAAGCATTTTTTAACTGGTAATTGTAAGATGAGGGCAACCAAATTCTGCAGCCAAATTCCTGGAATAAAACCGGTTGTACTCATGAAATGTAAAGCGGTAACTTTTTCACTATTTACTGAATTTTATTTCAAGTGAGGTGTCATGGGACTGTCCCTTTAAGAAATGTTTTGTCTTATCACATGGCTTCAGTGATGTCATTGTGTGGGTGGAGCTGGGCTGTGGCTCTGAGTTTTTCTTTTGCTTTGGTTTGGGGCTGTTGTGTGGCTCTGAGGTTTTTTTGCTTTCGTTTTCACATTTGGCTGCTGTATTCAGACAGACAAGTATCTTGGAGTCTCTCTTTCTGAATTTTAAAAGCTGCCTCCAGATTATTTGATAACTTAAAAGTGATAACTGTTTTCTGGAAGGAATTCAAACCTGCTATTTTGGTAAAAGGGTTTTTTGGTTTTTGGGATGTTGTTATTAAATTGAAACAGTTTAGGGGGATTCATTAAGTGTTATATATAGAGTACTGTAGCTGTGTGGGGTATTTATGTTTGTAGTTGATAAAAATGCTTACTGTATGTGTTTATAAAAATGTTAACTAAATTCATAGAATAAACTTTGTTTTTGATTAAAAGTTCTTAAGGGCTCTGTTGAATAACACCTGAAAGGTAGTCCTTGTGCTCCTCGTAACCAAAATCAATAAACAGTGTAGGTCAGGTGAACTTCATGATAGACTTCGGAGTTAAACCCTGGCCCACAACAGAGGTGAGCAGAGAAGTCACAGGGATGGCTGTCGGTCGAAGGATTGTCTCTCTTTAGTAAGCTGCCATTAAGAACCAGGAGCTATTAATTTTGAATGGAAGAAGAATTGCCCCTCTCCTATCATCATTCTCAGTGACCGATCTGTTCCTACCATCTGCTGAAACAAACTGGTCTAAACTTTACCTGCGAGATGGAATGCTCAGCCTGTGAGGACTATTTTAAATTCCCACTGAACCGACTAGAAATGTTATCCTAAACTCAACTGCTGTTCAATCCATTTCATGAATTGCATTGAAACAAGTTCATTTAAAAATAGTTGTTAAAAACAGTTGTTCCTCGGAGAACACAGTAGGTATGTTTATTGTAGAATTTGATACTGAGTCAGTAGGTCTATAAAACCCTCTGATTCAGTTTAACTGTAGGCAGTGATAGGGCGTGCCACCTTGTTGTAATATGTCAAGGCATTGCAGTATGACATCACTAGAATGGAAGTGTGTCATGCGATTCAGTTTTAGTTTTGCTTTTGCTCTTAAGCAGAGCACACAGCAGTATGATATGCCGTAACATATCAAATAATTCTGTCATTGTCTGGACAGAATATAAAATTGTTTTAAAGTATTAAGGAAGACCACAAAGTACTGGAAGACAATGGGTTGGATTTTCCGGCCCTTACCGTCAGAGGCACCTCTGGGTCCTGCCGCGGGTTCCCCAGCAGCAGGATTATCATAGATTATCATAGAATTTACAGTGCAGGAGGAGGCCATTCAGCCCATCGAGTCTGCATCGGCTCTTGAAAAGAGCACCCTACCCAAGGTCAACACCTCCACCCTATCCCCATAACCCAGTAACCCCACCCAACACTAAGGGCAATTCTGGACACTAAGGGCAATTTATCATGGCCAATCCACCTAACCTGCACCCGGAGCACCCGGAGGAAACCCAAAACCCTGGAGCTGTGAAGATGGGCAAGTCATGCAAAGCACCATAGTATTCGGCAGACCAGAAGATCCCACTGGCAGCTAACGGTAAGCAATGAGTAACATTCAATCTTTCCCGTTTGCATAAATGTTTCTGCAAAGATTTACAACATTGAACCAAGGCTATATGTGAGTGTGAGTGTTTTATTCTGAAATATTGATCTTCTAATGTCTGTAATGTTACATATGCTGCCATATTTTCAGGTTGGTACACAAGCTGATGACTTAAACCAATTTCAGAAAGTAATTTTCAGCATTTCATGTTCTGATGATCTAAGTTTTTGAAATTGCTTAATAGCTATTTCTTCATCCTTAACAGTTTTAACATTAATGGTTGCCCTCCACTACACGGTAGAATAGTGGTTTGCACAATTGCTTCACAGCTCCAGGGTCCCAGATTCGATTCCCGGCTTGGGTCACGTTTTCCCAGTGTGTGCGTGGCTTTCCTCCGGGTGCTCCAGTTTCCTCCCACAGTCCAAAAGATGTGCAGGTTAGGTGGATTTGCCATGCTAAATTGCCCTTAAGTGTCCAAAATTGTCCTTGGTGTTGGGTGGGGTTACTGGGTTCTGGGGATAGGGTGGAGGTATGGGCTTGGGTAGGGTGCTCTTTCCAAGATCCGGTGCAGACTCGATGGGCCGAATGGCCTCTTTCTGCACTGTAAATTCTATGATCTATGATCTACTGATCTTGCTCCTTTACCTCAGCTTCCCAATAAAAGCTCATTCAAAAAGCTAATTCAACAGTTGATTGATAACTGCGATCAATGCATCTTTTCATAATGCAATGCTTGACATAATTGAAGTGATGTTCAGCCTAGCGAAGGGCATCGCATCTGTGATGTGGAACCCACCTGATTTGCCTCACAGAGGGTGGGCTGTGCACCCTGCTGGACTGCCACTCAGGTGGCAAGGCTGGAAGTAACTCTTAAAATCTCAATCATTCAAGTCTGGTGTGATATTAAAAACTTCTCATCAACATTTGGTCAGCCTGGTCAAGTAAGATCATTTTAATTCATTGATCGTTCAGATTCACAAGCCTCAACATGGCACCATTCAACTGTTAAATAATTGAACAAATATCTTCTCCTCTAAGATGGCCAGGCGTCTACACCTTCTGTTGATCACCGAAGTGTAAAGAATTTCCTGATATGTCTTAAATTTGTCCATATTCTTTCACTAGTTTAAATTTACAGCCAACCAGCACGGTAGCACAGTGGTTAGCATGTGGCTTCACAGCGCCAGCGTCCCAGGTTCGATTCCCTGCATGGTCCCCGTGTCTATGTGGGTTTCCTCCGGGTGCTCAGGTTTCCTCCCACAGTCCAAAAACGTGCAGGTTAGGTGGATTGGCCATGCTAAATTGCCCTTAGTTTCCAAAAGGGTTGGGAGGGGTTATTGGGTTACGTGGATAGGGTGGAAGTGAGGCCTTAAAGTGGGTCGGTGCAGACTCGATGGACCGAATGGCCTCCTTCTGCACTGTATGTTCTATGTTCTAACTGTCCTACACTCTTAAATTCCTTTCTGTATTTATCTCTGCCATACTGATAATGCCCCAAAATGTCTTCTATAAAGTCAACTCTCAATTATCTTCAATTGAAATGTCCAAGTCTTTGCTGACTTCCATCATAATTCAAACATTACGGATCAGCTTCTGAATTTCTTGCAGCACTTACGTCTTTGTGTGTCTCAGAACAGAATTAGTCACAATGCTTGATCAGTGATTGAAGTTCCCCATTGCTATTAACGTGACTATTTTAAAATACTAATTTAATCTCTTTATCGAACAAACAAATCCTTGTACAATCGGATGGCTACAATGTTAACTTCATCCTTTTTACATCAAAGATGTCTTTCAGATTATTTAATTGTGCAACTTTCCACCTCTCACCTCCAACCTCCACATGCTCTGACATATAGACATATAGAATCTCTATTGTACAGAAGGAAGCCATTCGGCCCATCGGGTCTGCACCAACCCTCAAGAAAGAGCACTCTACCTAGGCCCACAGCCTCGCCCTATCCCTGTAACCCTGCTTAACCTTTGGACACTAAGGGGTAATTTAACATGGCCAATCCACCTAACCTGCATATCTTTGGACTGTAGGTGGAGACCAGAGCATCCCACACAGACACGGGGAGAACATGCAAACTCCTCACAGACAGTCACCCGAGGTTCGAATCGAAACCGAGTCCTTGGCACTGTGAGGCTAACCACTGTGCCACCATACCGTGCCGTTCAGTTATCGGATTAAATCACTTCTACTGTCTATTCTGTCTTTTATGGATTTTGCATTCATTAAAGTATTTGTGAAGCAGATATAATTCACCAAGAACCTATCTCTCCAAATATCTTGAGAATCCATCAAGGTTTCGGGCAGCACGGTAGCATTGTGGTTAGCACAATTGCTTCACAGCTCCAGGGTCCCAGGTTCGATTCCGGTTTGGGTCACTGTCTGTGCGGAGTCTGCACATCCTCCCCGTGTGTGCGTGGGTTTCCTCCGGGTGCTCCGGTTTCCTCCCACAGTCCAAAGATGTGCAGGTTAGGTGGATTGGCCATGCTAAATTGCCCTTAGTGTCCAAAATTGCCCTTAGTTTTGGGTGGGGTTACTGGGTTATGGGGATAGGGTGAATGTGTTGACCTTGGGTAGGGTGCTCGTTCCAAGAGCCGGTGCAGACTCGATGGACCGAATGGCCTCCTTCTGCACTGTAAATTCTACGGATTTCTTTTCAGTGGAAACAGTGCAGTGTTTAATCTGTTAACACTTCTCCACTGACATGATGTATTATTGAACAGATCAATTTGTAACATTATAATCATATACCTTAAGCATGTACGAAGGATATTAATCTATTATCTTAGCTGTTGCACCCTTCACCTGCAATGAGAACTACTGTTCTTTAAAAATTCATTTATGTTGAATGAAGGGGTGCAATTTAATGTACCGGCGAGTAATAATTTAAAGTAAGAGACCATGTGATCAGCTTTAATGCTGTGGGGAGGAGGGAAGGAATTTACTGTTGCACACTGCCTTGACTAGAAACATTAAAATATTATTCCAAAGTTAATCATGTGCAGTCCTATGAAATTATGCACTTTTAATTGCAAAAGCATCTGTATTAGAGATACAAGTGACCTTGCGGTAAGAATTTCCTTGAACCTAGGGGACAAAGTTGGAATTTTTGAGCCGTTTCCACAGGCAGAATCTTTTCGTCCCACCAACAGAAAACCCCCACCATGGGTTTCCAGGTTTTTAAATTCCAGCTTTTTTATTGAATTCAAATTTCAAATCTACCATGATTCGAACCTGGGTTCCCAGATATTTACCCTGGCTCTCTGAATTTCTATCCAGCGACAATACCACTGCGGCATGGCCTCACCAAATCCATTACAATTTGCTGCCATTAAAAATTATGGTTCTGGAATAAGTTTGGTGCACTCTAAGGGGTAGACTTTCCAGTCCCATCGCCCAGGGGAATCGCCGTGGGCAGGACGGAAAACTTGATGGCCATTTAAATGTTTTTTTAAAAAATATGTTTATTCAAATTTTCCAACAAAATTTTTAACAACCCCCCCCGCCCCATAACAAAAAGAAAGAAACACAAACATAACAGTCAAAAATTTTACAAAACTTATACATTGGGTTTCCCCCATATACAGTAACCCCCCCATATGACATTTAAAGGTACCCATAGGGAAGCCCCCCCACCCACCCGAATTCCCCCCCCCGAAAGAGACCCCCCCCTCCCCTTGGGCTGCTGCTGCTGCTGACCTACTCCTAACGCTCCGCGAGATAGTCTAGGAACGGTTGCCACCGCCTGAAGAACCCCTGCACAGACCCTCGCAAGGCAAACTTTATCCTCTCCAGCTTAATGAACCGTGCCATGTCATTTCTCCAGTCTTCCACACTGGGGGGCTTCGCGTCCTTCCATAATAGCAAGATCCTCCGCCGGGCTACCAGGGACGCAAAGGCCAGGATACCGGCCTCTTTCGCCTCCTGCAATACCGGCTCGTCCGTTACCCCAAATAGTGCCAACCCCCAACTCGGCTTGACCTGGACTTTCACCACCTTGGACATAGTCCTCGCAAAACCCCTCCAAAACCCATCCAGTGCCGGGCACAACCAGAACATGTGGACGTGATTTGCCGGGCTTCTCGAGCACCTCCCACATCTGTCCTCCACCCCAAAGAACCTACTCAACCTCGCCCCTGTCATATGCGCTCTGTGAGTAACCTTGAATTGTATTAGGCTGAGCCTGGCGCAAGAGGAGGAAGAGTTAACCCTACTCAGGGCATCAGCCCACAGACCCTCATCTATCTCCTCCCCAAGCTCCTCCTCCCACTTGCCCTTTAACTCCTCCACCGAGGCCTCCGCCTCTTCTTTCAGCTCCTGGTAGATCGCCGAAACCCTGCCTTCTCCAACCCATACACCCGAATCATTCTGTCCTGAGTCCCCTGTGCCGGGAGCAGCGGGAATTCCCTCGCCTGCCGCCTCACAAACGCCCTCACTTGCATATACCTGAAAGCATTTCCCAGGGGTAAGCCAAACTTCTCCTCCAGCGCCCCTAGGCTCGCAAACGTCCCATCTATAAACAGGTCCCCCATTCTTCTAATCCCTGCCCGATGCCCGTTCCGAAACCCCCCATCCATCCTTCCCAGGACGAACCGATGATTCTCCCGAATCGGGGACCAAACCGAGGCTCCCACCTCGCCCGTGTCGTCTCCACTGCCCCCAGATCTTCAACGTCGCCACCACCACCGGACTCATGGTGTACCTTGTCGGCGAGAGCGGCAGCGATGCCGTCGCCAGCGCCCTCAGGCTCGTGCCCACACAGGACGCCATCTCCAACCTCTTCCACGCCGCCCCCTCTCCCTCCATTACCCACTTACGGATCATCGCCACATTGGCAGCCCAATAATAGCCGCACAGATTCGGCAGCGCCAGCCCTCCCCTGTCCCTGCTACGCTCCAGAAACACCCTCTTTACCCTCGGGGTCTTATTTGCCCACACGAAACCCATGGTGCTCCTACCTACCCATTTGAAAAAGGCCTTGGGAATCATAATGGGAAGGCACTGGAACACAAAGAGAAACCTCGGGAGGACCATCATTTTAACCGACTGCAACTTGCACGCTAGCGAGAGTGGCAGCACATCCCACCTTTTGAAATCCTCCTCCATCTGCTCCACCAACCGCATCAAATTGAGCTTGTGCAGGGCCCCCCCAACTCAGCCACCTGGATCCCTAAGTACCGAAAGCTCCTTTCCGCCCTTTTCAACGGTAGGTCGTCTATCCCCTTTCCCTGGTCCCCTGGATGCACCACAAAGAGCTCACTTTTCCCTACATTGAGCTTATACCCCGAGAAGTCCCCAAACTCCCTTAGGATCCGCATGACCTCCGCCATCCCCCCACTGGTTCTGCCACATACAGCAACAGGTCGTCCGCATATAGTGACACCCGATGTTCCTCTCCCCCTCGGACCAGTCCCCTCCATTTCCTGGATTCCCTTAGTGCCATGGCCAGAGGCTCAATTGTCAATGCAAACAACAAGGGGGACAGGGGGCACCCCTGCCCCGTCCCTCGGTACAGCCGGAAGTACTCCGACCTCCGCCGATTCGTAGCCACACTTGCCACCGGGGCTCTAAATAGTAATCTGACCCAGCTGATAAACCCCTCCCCGAACCCAAACCTCCGCAGCACTTCCCAAAGATACTCCCACTCCACCCGGTCGAAGGCCTTCTCCGCATCCATAGCTGCCACTACCTCCGCTTCTCCCTCCACCGAGGGCATCATAATCACATTGAGGAGATTCCGCACATTGGTGTTTAGCTGCCTGCCCTTTACTAATCCCTTCTGGTCCTCATAAATCACCCCCGGGACACAGTCCTCAATTCTCGTAGCCAGCACTTTTGCCAGCAACTTAGCATCCACATTGAGGAGCGAGATCGGTCTATACGACCCACATTGCAGTGGGTCCTTGTCCCGCTTCAGGATCCGAGAGATCAGCACCCCGGACAAGGTCCCCCCCTCCCTCGTTTTATTGAAAGTCCTCACTAGCAACGGGCCTAGCAGGTCCACGTATTTCCTGTGAAACTCGACCGGGAACCCATCTGGCCCCGGGACCTTCCCCGCCTGCATGCTCCCCAATCCTTTAACCAGCTCCTCCAGCCCAATCGGCACCCCCAAACCAGCCACCTCCTCCTCCTCCACCCTCGGGAACCTCAGCTGATCCAAAAATCGCCGCATCCCCTCTTCCCCCGCTGGGGCCTCAGATCTGTACAGATACCCTTAGAAGTCCCTAAATACCTTGTTTATTCTCACCGCACTCCGCACCATATTCCCCCCGCTATCCTTAACTCCACCTATCTCCCTCGCTGCCTCCCTCTTACGAAGCTGATGTGCCAGCATCCGACTCGCCTTCTCCCCATACTCATACGTCACCCCCTGCGCTTTCCTCCATTGTGCCTCTGCTTTCCCTGTGGTCAACAGGTCGAACTCCGTCTGGAGGCTTCGCCGCTCCCTGAGTAGTCCCTCCTCGGGGGCCTCTGCATATCTCCTGCCCACCCTTAAGATCTCCCCCACCAACCTCTCCCTCTCCCTGCTCTCCCTGTGGGCCCTGATGGAGATTAACTCTCCCCTGACCACCGCCTTCTACGCCTCCCAGACTACCCCCACCTGCACCTCCCCGTTGTCGTTGGCCTCCAAATATCTTTCAATGCACCCTCGCACCCGCCCGCACATCTCCTCATCCGCCAATAATCCCACATCTAGACGCCACAGCGGGCGCTGGTCCCTCTCCTCTCCTAACTCCAGCTCCACCCAGTGCGGGGCGTGGTCTGAGATGGCTATGGCCGAATACTCCGTTCCCTCCACTTTCAGGATTAGCGCCCTACTCAAAATAAAGAAATCTATCCGGGAGTAGGCTCTATGGACGTGGGAAAAGAATTAAAATTCCCTGGCCAGGGGCCTGACAAACCTCCATGGATCCACTCCCCCCATCTGGTCCATAAACCCCCTAAGCACCTTGGCCGCAGCCGGCCTCTTACCCGTCTTGGACCTAGAGCGATCCAGTGCTGGGTCCAGCAGCGTGTTGAAATCCCCCCCCCCCCCCCCATTATCAAGCTTCCTACCTCCAGGTCCGGAATCCGACCCAGCATGCGTTTCATAAATCCGGCATCACCATAGTTCGGGGCATATACGTTTACCAGTACCACTCGCACCCCCTGCAACCTACCGCTCACCATCACATATCGACCTCCATTAACCACTACAATATTCATTGCCTCAAACGACACCAGCTTCCCCACCAGTATTGCAATCACTCTGTTCTTCGCATCCAACCCTGAATGGAATACCTGTCCTACCCATCCCTTTCTCAGCCTAACCTGATCTGCCACCTTCAAATGTGTCTCGTGGAGCATAACCACGTCTGCCTTCAGTCCCTTTAAGTGCGCGAACACCCGGGCTCTCTTGACCGGCCCGTTCAGGCCCCTCACATTCCAAGTTATCAGCCGGATTGGGGGGCTGCTCACCCCGCCCCCCCCTGCCGACTAGCCATCTCCTTTTCTAGGCCAGCCACATGCCCGCGCCTCCCGCACCCTCCAGTCCCCCAGGCGGCGGACCCCCGCCCCGACCACCTCTCCTACTTCCAGCTCCCCTTTGGCCAATGCAGCAGCAACCCTATACCCTCCTCTCCCCCCGCTAGATCCACATCTAGCCCTTTTGCTCCCCCCATAACACTCCCGTAAGTCAGCTGACTCCTGCTGACCCCGGCCTCTCCCGCCATTCCATCGACCCCCCCCCCCCCCCCCCCCCCCCCCCCCAGTGTGAGAATCCCCCCCTCACCCTCCCTGGCAGTCAGTGTGCGCTCCTCTCCAGCACCGCCCATCCCCCCCCCGGCCCCCACCCACGTCCTTCCCTAGCGCGGGAAAAAGCCCGCGCTTTCCTGAGCCGGCCCCGCCCCCTCTGGCGCAGCTCCTTTTGCGGCCTTACCCCAATTCCCCATCCCTGGGCCTCCACTCCCCCTCTTCCTTCGTGTGGGGGTGGGGGTCTACCCCTCCAACACCGACGCCCACACTCTCCCACAGTCTCCCCATCAAATCCCTTCACCCATCCCCATCCAGCACCCAACCAAAGGAACATTCCCTAAACGTAATAAACACCATATACACAGTAAACATCCCCCCACAACAAACCCTCAATTTGACTCCAACTTTTAAGTCTGTATAAAGCTCCATGCCTCATCAGGTGTTTCGAAATAGTGGTGCCGATCCTGGAACGTGACCCACAATCGCGCTGGCTGCAGCATACCGAACTTCACCCCCTTCCGATGGAGCACCGCCTTAGCCCGATTGAAACCAACTCTCTTCTTAGCTACCTCTGCACTGCAGTCCTAGTAGATTCGGATCTCCGTGTTCTCCCACCTGCTGCTCCGCTCTTTCTTGGCCCATCTCAGGACACCCTCTCTGTCCATAAAGCGGTGAAACCTCACCACTACAGCCCTTGGCGGCTCGTTGGCCTTGGGCCTCCTTGCTAGGACCCGGTGAGCCCCATCTAGCTCCAGGGGCCTCGGGGAGGCTCCCGCGCCCATCAGCGAATTGAGCATCGTGCTCACATATGCCCCGGCATCGGGCCCCTCCACTCCTTTAGGGAGACCCAGAATCCGAAGATTCTTCCTCCTCGACCTATTCTCCAGGTCCTCAAATCTTTCCGCCCACCTCTTGTGCAGCGCCTCGTGTGCCTCCACCTTCACCGCCAGGCCCAAGATCTCGTCCTCGTTCTCCGAGGCTTTTTGCCACACCTCCCGGATCGCCGCCCCTTGGGCCTTCTGGGTCTCCACTAGCTTCTCGATCGCCGCCTTCATTGGAGCCAGCTCCTCAAAGCAGCGTTTAAGAAACCCCTGCTGCTCCTGCGACCACTGCGCACATGCTGCTTGGTCTCCACCCGCCGCCATCTTGTTTTTTCTCCCTCTCACTTTCCGTTGCTCCAAGATCACTTTTTTCACCGCTCCACTCCTGGTCCAATCCATATAATGTTGGGGGGACCTTGCTGTCACCTTCCCACACTGGAAGCCATTGAACAATTGCCGTTGGGGCCCCTCTAGAGAGCCCAAAAGTCCGTTCCCAGCGGGAGCTGCCAAACGTGCGACCTACCTCGGCATAGCCACAACCGGAGGTCGGCCATTTAAATGTTGACCTCAGGGGACTTCTATTGGTGGCATGTAGGAGGAGGCCGCTGGTTGGATGGCTCCTGCTTGATCCCAGGGGCAATTTTTGGTTAAATAAGTGCAGGAAGACATGAGGAAGAAGGATGTCCAAAACCCAAAGGAAAGCCGCCGTGAAGAAGGGGGAGAATGAAGGTTCGCCATTTAGTGGAAGGGTCTGCTTGGCAACTGGAAGGATGGCGGAGGCTGTGTCACTGGTGGGGCCACATGTTCACGGCAGAAAAGATGACCGAGGTGATGGCTTTAGAACTTGAAAAACAGTTCACAAAGCACATGGAGGTGATGAGGAAGGAGATGATGGCAGCATTGAAGGTGTTGGTGGAGGAAGCGATTGCCCCGGTGAAGGCGGCGGTATCGAGGACGTCAGCTGAGGTGTGGGAGCAGGGTGAGAAACTGAAAGGAGTGGTGGAGGCCTTGTCACAACACAGCAATCAGCTCACCTCGATGGGGGAGGAGCTGCAAAGGGTGGTGGAGGCCAACAAGAGTCTGCGAGCCAAAGTGGAGGACATGGATAATCTGAGGATTGTGGGCCTGCCTGAAGGGGTGGAGGGCCCCAGGCCGACGGAGTATTTTGCCAAGATGTTGGTGGAGCTGTTGGGGGAAGGGGAAGATCCCGCCCGGCACGAAATGGATCGGGCTCACAGGGCGTGCACGCCGAAACCAATGGCGAATGAACCGCCAAGAGCAGTGATTATTTGTGCGTGAAAGAGAAGGTCCTGAGTTGGGCGAAGCAGAAGCGGGAGGTGGGCTGGAGCTGGTATACATATATACCAGGACTTTACTGTGGAGTTGGCGAGCAGGTGGGCGGCCTTCGGCCAAGTGAAGACAGCACTGTATAACAGCAGGGTGCGGTTCAGCAGAGTGTACCCAATTAAGTTGAGGGTGACCTACATCTCCAAAGACTTTTATTTCAAGACGGTGGAAGCGGCAGATGCATTTGTGAAGGCAGAAGGACTGAGACAGAAGTGAGGAATGAGACTGAGGATTGGTCTTGGACTGAGGATAGGGGGGGGGGGGTGGAGGAATGTATGTATCACTATCTTTTATCGCATGTCGTTATATGTGCTAAATGAGTTGACGTTGCCTATTTGGACAAGGTAGGAGTTGGGATTTTCTTTTGCAATGTGACTCTTTGGGGTTTGTGTGTTTACACTGGAGTTGTGTGTTGAAGGGGATTTCTTTGTTTTCCTGGGACCAGGTTTGGGGGGGGGGGGGGGTGGCGGGGGGAGTCGGGACTGGGCATGGGCCTCCATACTGGCTAGCTCAGGCTGACCAGTGAATGGGAGTGTGGTGGGGAGTGGGGTTGCAGCCTGGTAGAACAGGTTTCGATTGGCCGAGGAGATGTGAAAAGTGGGGGGAGGGGGCCGATACTGGGTGAGGTGTTTTCCAGTGGAAGTGGATGGGGGAGGGGAGGTAGAAGTTCGTTGATAACAATGGGACTGGGCGGGCCAAGCCCAGTGGGCAGGGCCCTGAGTTATGATGATGGCGAATAGAATGGGGGGAGGGGGTGGGGAGCGGGAGTGAGAGACACTACGGTTAGGATAGTTACGTGGAATGTGATGGGTTTGTTGGAGGGAGGTTTTCAGTGTCCTCTGGGGATAGGGCTCGTGAACCTGGATCCAGGCCCTTAGAAGCAATTTTCGGGGATGTCAGACCGGCTCAGGCGGGTGCAGGGGCAGATGATTTTAGCCTTCATCTCGCCAATTGCCTGGAGGCGGGTCCTGTTGGGGTGGATGTTAGCTTCTTCATCCTGTGACATGATTTGACGGGGGGACCTACTTGAATTTCCTGACTCTCAGGGAAGTCCCAGCTGAAGGGGATGAAGGAAGGGTTTCACAATTCCTGGGGGCTGTTTACTATTCACTTCCAGGAATTGGGTGCGATTGAACATTAGGGGAGGGGGCGGGGGGGGGGCGGTATTGCTGTTACACTGTTTATGGATTGATTGTTAATTTGTGTTTTTTTACCTGGAATGTACGGGTGGGTGTTTTGGCCTGTATATTGAGCGGGGTGCGGTTTGTGTGTGGGGAATTGTTATTGTATTTAGTTTTGTTTATTTTTTCTTTGGTTGTTTGTTGATGAAGATGAGGAGAACAAAAAGATTTATAAAAAAATTTTTTTAATGTTGACCTCGGGTGCGAGTTCCAGTCTCGGGACAGGTGCATCCCAAAAATCCCGCCCTAACCTTTTGAAGGGGGCTGATAAGACACCTGGCATCTGGCACAGGCTACTTCTTTTCACTAAGACTTTGAGAGTCTGTTATTTGGACATTATTTAAGGATACTCAAGATTGTGGCAAGATTTGCTTGTGTCGAGATTATTTTTGTTCATTTGAATACTTCATTATATTTTTTGTATTCAAGG
Organism: Scyliorhinus torazame; assembly: GCF_047496885.1. Lineage (NCBI taxonomy): Eukaryota > Metazoa > Chordata > Chondrichthyes > Carcharhiniformes > Scyliorhinidae > Scyliorhinus > Scyliorhinus torazame. The sequence goes on along the minus strand of NC_092708.1, from coordinate 240,584,564 downwards.
GCACTGCAGCAAAACT
>NC_092708.1:236487329-236647254 GCF_047496885.1 Scyliorhinus torazame | reverse complement strand
AAAATGTCAGGAAGGTCGTTCTTCATTAATCACGATGTAATATTATAAAGGCCAGCACGAGAAGATTATTTTAACAGGATTTAATGTTGACATTTTTAAAAATTAAAGCAGTGTGCTTTATATTACATTTAATTTTTTTAAATGATCCAAACAAATCACCTGGAGCATAATGTGTGCAAATGTAAAATTGTTCATTTTGGCAGGAGGAATAAAAAAAGAAGCTTCTGATCTAGATGGTGAGAGATTGCGAAGCTCTGAGATTCAGAGGGATCTGGATGTCGTAGTGCATGAATCACAAAAAGCTAGTATACAGGTGCAGCAAGTAATTAGGAAAGCTAATGGAATGTTATTTTTTTTTCCAATAAATTTAGAGTACCCAATTCATTTTTTCCATTAAGGGGCAATTTAGCATGGCCAATCCACCTAGCCTGCACATTTTGGGGTTGTGGGGCAAACACGGGAAGAATGTGCAAACTCCACACGGACAGTGACCCAGAGCTGTGATCGAACCTGGGATCTCGGCGCCGTGAGGCAGCAGTGCTAACCCATTGTGCCACCGTGCTGCCCCTCTAATGAAATGAAATGAAAATCACTTATTGTCACAAGTAGGCTTCAAATGAAGTTACTGTGAAAAGCCCCTAGTCGCCACATTCCGGCGCCTGTTTGAGGAGGCTGGTACAGGAATTGAACCATGTTGCTGGCCTGTCTTGGTCTGCTTTCAAAGCCAGTGATTTAGCCCAGTGTGCTAACCAGCCATGGAATGTTATTGCTTATTGTGAGGAAAACCGAAGTAGGGAGGTTATACTTCAGTTGTACAGGACACGGGTTTGTGTTTAGATGTAACTATTTCTGTTCTATAAAAGCTTTATTGGTGCCGTTCAGGATTTTTGAAGTTGTTCTATTTCAGAGAGCAACTTGAGTACTTCATGGTCTTAAATACAATTGTCCTTTGTTTTGCAATAATACTGTAGACTAAAATTTCCATTGGATTCTATTACATGTTCTGACATTCTCAAGACCCAATTGTTATAAAATCACTGAATTGTTTATTTAAATTTAAACTTAATCCAAAATTTTGGAACTTGCCAATATATAAGCTCACTTTTTCTGAAAATATTTTATTGAGGCATTTATAATTTTAACAATTTTAAATATCAAATTTCAACAAGAACAAAAACACAACAATATAATCAACAAACCCCCCCCCCCCAAGCACACACCCCAGCCAACAAGGCTTACATCAACAGAGCCGCCTTCCCCAACCCCCCCCCCCCACACCCCCGTTGGTTCTCCTGCCCTCACTCGTCCATCCCATGCCGCCCCTTCCCCCCCCCCAACCCCCGTTTCCCCCCCCCCCCCCCCCCCCCCCTGCTGACAGCTTACTTTTTCACAAAGAAGTCGATGAACAGCTGCCATCTCCGAGCAAACCCCTGTAACGAACCCCCTCAAGGCAAATTTAATTTTCTCGAGTCTGAGAAACCCCGCCATGTCGCAAACCCAAACTCCTGACCTCGGGGGTTCCGAGTCCCCTCATCCTGGTAAGTTCCGTCTCCGGGCCACCAGGGAGGCAAAGGCCAGGACATCGGCCTCTCTCATTCCCTGGGCTCCCGGATCTTCTGAGACACCAAAGATCGCCACCTCTGGACTCGGCATCACCCTCACTTTTAAGACCTCTGACATGACGTCAGCAAACCCCTGCCAGAAACCCCTCAGCCTTGGACATGCCCAAAACAGATGGACATGGTTTGCAGGACCCCCCCCCCCCCCGCACATTGCCCACACCTATCCTCCACCCCCTCAAAGAACCTGATTTCACCCGTCTCTTCACCTCCCCTATCGGGGCCCCTTCCCATTCCATCAGTTCCTTATAGATCTCTGAGACCTTCCCCTCTCCTATTCCTGTTCTCGACAACACCTTATCCTGTAGCCCCTGGGGCGGCAGGTGCGGGAAGGCCGAAGCCTGCCTCAACATAGAATCCCTCACTTGTAGATACCGGAACCCATTCCCACCTGGCAACTCAAACTCCTCGTCCAGCTCCTCCAAGCTCGGGGAAACCCTCATCAATAAATAGATCCCCAAATCTCTCGATCCCCACCCGTTGCCACCTCTGAAACCCACTATCCAGCACCACCTGGACGTACTGGTGATTATCACATATCAATGCCCACACCGATGCCCCCTCTAACCCCATGTACCGCCTCCACTGTCCCCACACCCTCAGGGCTGCCACTACTACCGGGCTTGTGGAGTACCGAGCCGGTGAGAATGGCAGAGGTGCCGACAACAGTGCCCCCAAATTCGTGTCCTTATATGAGGCCGCCTCCACCCACTCCCATACTGACCCTCCCCGACTACCCACTTCCTGACCATCGCAATATTTGCCGCCCAGTAGTAATTAATGAAATTCGGAAGAGCTAGTCGCCCCCGCTCCAGCAGCACCTTTTTCACCTGCGGGGTTTTACCAGCCCAAGCAAATCCCAAGATCACTGAATTCACTTTTTTGAAGAACCCCTTGGGGATAAAAATTGGAAGGTTCAGAAAAACATACAAAAACCTCGTGAGGACAGTCATTTTAACTGTCTGCACCCGCCCCGCCAATGAGCCTACCCCTGTCAGCAGTACTTCCACCACTCCCACCCCCCCCCACTAACCTTCCACTCACCCCCCCCCACTGCGCTTCCGTGAACTAGCCCACCCAGCTAGCCTGGCAGCACTTGCCCATGACACCTAGCATCCTATCCCCCGCTGATTCCCCTCCCCCTGCTCGAACATTCGTGCAATCAAACCAAAACAGCCCCTCCACAAGCCCAAACAAAGAGACCAGCCCCCCCATCCTCTAACAAAGAACAAGTAGAGGCAGCACGGCGGCGCAGTGGTTAGCACTGCTGCCTCACGCCGCCGAGGTCCCAGGTTCAATCCCGGCTCTGGGTTGCTGTCCGTGTGGAGTTTGCACATTCTCCCCGTGTTTGCTCCCACAACCAAAGATGTGCAGGGTAGGTGGATTGGCCACGCGAAATTGTCCCTTAATTGGAAAAAATGAATTGGGTACCCTAAATTTATTTTTTTTAAAAGAAAGGGAAAAAAACAAAGAACAAAGAGCAAACCTGAAGCCGTAAAAGTGAAAGAAATGGCCCCAAACACAAGCTCCCAGCAGCATTAGAGCATCTCCACCAAAGTTCAAAGTCCACCTTCTCCTGCCAGTCCATTGTCTCTGACAAATTCTACCGCCTCCTCCGCCGATCCAAAGAACAATTCTCGGCCTTCGTAGGTCACCCATAGACGTGCCGGGTACAGTAGCCCAAACATTACCCCCTGTAGATGGCCGCCTTGACCTTGTTGTAGCTCGCTCTCCTCTTGGCCAGCTCTGCACCCAGTTCCTTGTACATACGGATTTCACTGCCCTCCCTGGTGCAGTGCCTTGTCTGCCTGGCCCACCTCATAATTTGCTCCTTGTCCAGGAACCGATGCAACCGCACCACCATTGCCCTCGGCGGTTCGTTCCCCTGGGGATTCCTCATTAGCACCCTGTGTGCTCGGTCCACCCCCAAAGGCCGTGCAAACGCACCCTCGCCGAGCAGCTTCTCCAGCATTCTCCCCACATATGCGGCAGCATCGGCTCCTTCACTCCCCTCTGGCAGGCCTACGATCTTTATGTTTTCCCCACGTGACCGGTTCTCCAGGTCTTCAACCTTCTCCTGGAGCCGCCTCTGCTGGTCCTGCATCAACCCCATCTCTGCTGCCATCGAGGCGAACTGCTCCTCGTGTCCCCCCTCCATCTTCTGGATCGCCTGACCCTGAGCCACCAGCTTTGTTTCCACGCGGTCGACCACAGCCTTGATCAAATTCACCTGCCTGGACCAGGTCCTCCAGACTCTCCTTATGTTGCTGGGTGACCTTCTCATTCAGGAAGCTCTTCTGGTCCGTCGACCACTGGGCCGGCAGGGCCGTTCCCTGCCCCTCCGTCATCTCCACGTGCGTCGCAGGCGCCGCACCAGCTCCAACCGACTGATTCCCTCTTTTTCGACTGCTTCTGGCCCTCAGCTCCATCCACCAGAGGGTCATTCTCTTCCTCTCACTCTCCTGCACCTTTTTTCCGCCTCACATCCACTTGTTAACCGGGGGAAAGGTCCAAAAAAAACGCCACAAGCGGGAGCCAACAAATGTGCGACCACTCACTCCATAGCGACCACCGGAGGTCCTAAGCTCACTTTTCTTTAAGCTTATCTTCACACACGCACACCGCATTATGAACACTCCTTCTGTGGCCAACAAGTCCTCGCATTGGACTTGAACCAGGAACTTCTGGTCCAGATGTAGGGGCGCTACTACTGCACCACAAGGCCTACTTATGGCTCATGATAATAGTGCTAGATGTATGTTGTTTAAAGTCTGCAAAAGCAGTTATGGAATCACAGGATTGGAGAATGTTCACAACACAGAGGGAGGTCATTTGACCTGTCAATCACATGCCAATTCTCTGCAAGAGGAACCCACTTCCACTCCCCTGCCCTTTCTCCATTGCGCTTCATTTTTCTCTCCATTCATGTATTTATCTCATTCCTTTTTGAAAGACTTGATTAACTACCCTTTCAGGCAGTGGACTCTGGATCCTAACTACTTGCTATTTCAAAAAGATTTTCCTTATTATGCTTTTAGTTCGTAAGCCAGTCACCTTAACTCGGGGCCCTATGGTTCCAGAACCTTTCACTAATGGGAACAATTTTTCTCCATCTACTCTTGTCTTGACCCTTCATGATTTTGAACACCTCCATAAAATCTTCATTTGACCTTCTCTGCTTTGAAGAGAACAACTCCAGCTCCTCTAATCTATCCATGGAATTACAGTTCCCCGACACAAGAACTATTCTCGTAAATCTTTTCTACTTGATGAGGTAAGAGAGAGAGTGTTGATGAAGTTTACCTGGACTGCCAAAATGCTTTTGATAATGTGCCACATAATAGGCTTGTTAACATAGTTGAAGCCAATGGAATAAATGATCCCATGGCAGTATGGCTAGAAAGTTGCCTTTTTTTTTAATTTAGGGTACCCAATTAATTTTTTCCAATTAAGGGGCAATTTAGCGCGGCCAATCCACCTATCCTGCACACCTTTAAGGCCTTGACGTTCTTTCTTTATTCCTTTACGGGTGTGGGCATTGCTGGCTAAACACACAGTATGCCCACAGTGCTGTTAGGGAGGGAGTTCCAAGATTTTAACCCAGCAACAGTGAAGGATTGGCAATATATTTCCAAGTCAGGATGGTGAATGACTTACAGGGGAACTTCCAGGTGGTGGTGTTCCCATGTGCCGGCTGTCCTTGTCCTTCTAGATGGAACACTCGTGGGTTTAGAAGTGTTTCCTTCTTTTAGATGGTACACACTGCTGCTACCGTTCGTTGGTGGTGAAGGAAGTGAATTTTTGTGGAAGGGGTGCCAATCAAGTGGGCTGCTTTTGTCCTGTGTGGTTTGATTGTCATAGAAACCCAGCAGGTTCACTAGGGTATCTACCATCCTTCCCTGGTCTGACCTACATGTGACTCCTGATTCAGGAATGTGGTTGACTCTTAACTGCCCTCCGAAATGGCCTAACAAACATTCAGTTCAAGGGCAATTATGGATGGGCAACAGATGCTGGCCTTGCCAGCGACAACCATATCTCATGAAACAGTCTTTTAAAAAAGCCAACTTGGGCAGCACGGTGGCACAGTGGGTTAGCCCTGCAGCCTCACGCTCCGAGATCCCAGGTTCGATCCCGGCTCTGGGTCACTCTCCGTGTGGCGTCTGCACATTCTCCCCGTATTTGCGTGAGCTTCGACCTCACAGCCCAAAGGATGTGCAGGATAGGTGGATTGGCCATGCTAAATTGCCCCTTAATTGGGAAAAATTAATTGGGTACTCTAAATTTTTTTTAAAAAGCAAACTTTCTAGCCAAGCTGCCAAGGTGCCCAGATAGCACTTCCAGCTGGCAGGGGCACTGACATGGTGACAGGCGTGCACTGCCAAGCTGGCATTTTTTGCATGGCTGGGATTGGGTCAGGGGTGCCCTGTGTGGGTGTGGGGGGCTCCGAGGGCCTCATTATAGTGGTTGGGCTTGGGGAGGGTTTAGGGAGTTGAGTCAGGGGCTCAAGAGATTTAAAAATGACATCCGGGGCGGGATTCTCCCCTACCCGGCGGGGCAGGGGGGTTCCAGCGTGATGGAGTGGCGGGAACCACTCCGGCGTCGGGCCGTCCCAAAGGTGCGGAATCTCCGCACCTTTAGGGGCCAAGCCCTCACCTTGAGGGGCTAGGCCCGCGCCGGAGTGGTTTCCGCTCCGCCGGCTAGCGGGAAAGGCCTTTGGCGCCACGCCAGCCGGCGCCAAAAGGTCTTCGCCGGGCGACGCGTGCACGGGAGCATCAGCGGTCGCTCACGGCATCCCTGCACATGCGCAGGGGAGGGGGTCTCTTCCGCCTCCACCATAGTGAAGACCATGGCGAAGGCAGAAGAAAAAGAGTGACCCCACGGCACAGGCCCGCCCGCGGATCGGTTGGCCCCAATCGCGGGCCAGGCCCCGTGGGGGCATCCCCCGGGGCCAGATCGCCCCGCGCCCCCCCCCCAGGATCCCGGGATCCTGCCCGCGCTGCCTTACCCTGCCGTTCTAAAGGAAGTTTAATCCACGCCAGCGGGCGAGGGTTGACAGCGGTGGGACTTCAGCCCATCACGGGCCGGAGAATCGCTGGGGGCGATTCCCGCTGACCGGCGCGATTCCCTCCCCGCCGAATCTCTGGTGGCGGAGAATTCGGGACACGGCGGGGGCGGGATTAACGCCAGCCCCCGGCGATTCTCCGACCCGGTGGGGGGTCAGAGAATCGCGCCCCTGATCTCTCACCGCACTGAGTAGTTCCAGTGAGCAGAGCTCCTCAGTGCAGGGAACGAGGCTAAGTGAGTCCCCGGCCCACGTTCCCGCTGAGGCTCCGATAGACCCAGATAGGAGTTAGAGAGCCTGGTATTTCTCGGCGCTCTAAGCATTGGAAAATGCCCGGGTAATCACGCGCACGGGCTACGGGACTCTGTCCCCATTCGGGGAGATCGCACTGTATGTCTTCTGTAATCCAGTGATAACCAGTTCAGTAAGCTCCAAACCAGCAACCATTTCTGGCTGTGAGGTCACCTTCATGAGAAACTATGAGAAGCACAGTCTTTCTGATGTATTCTCTTACTGAGAGAAGAGCTGTAGGGCTGCCAATGTTGCCCTTTGAAGATAGGATTGCCTGTTAAGTTTCATTAAATCCCATATCAAAGCAATAGCACCGAATTTGCCCTTTGTCAGTTGCTGATGTCTTGCAGTATTTATTTGCACTTTTATCCTCTATCACTGATGATTCAAAGAATATCTTTACCTTAATCAATTATTCATCAAAATAATCTCCCAACTCTCATTGAAGGACCACCTCCACACTGCCATTTAAATCTTAAAGAAGGAAAAACCTCCATTTTTAGTGTTGTAGCTTTTCCAAAGAGAAATATACATCTTTATACCTGCCAAGACGTTCTCCCCGTGTCTGCGTGGGTTTCCTCCCGGTGCTCCGGTGTCCTCCCAGAGTCCAAAGATGTGCCATGCTAAATTGCCCATAAGTGTCCAACGGTTAGTGGGGTTGTGGGTTTGCAGGGGAGTGGGCCTAGGCAGGGTGCTCTTTCAGAGGATCAGTGCAGACTCGATGGGCCAAATGTCCGTCTTCTGCACTGAAGGGATTCTTTGTTTCTATGAAGGCAAAAGTCCAATTTTTTTTAATCAACTATAACTCATCTGATGAAGGGAACATTTTGGATTTTGTTCATTGGGTTTTTGTTTTCAGCATGAATGGCCTTTTATTACTCTAGTCTTCATATTTAAACTTTCTCATAATTTAGGATGGAATGCTTCAATGCTTACAATATGGGGCAAAAGATCATTACTGAAATGAATATGAGTAATGGAACTATGAATCCACTGCTAGCCTTTTAAAATAGCTGGACCTGAACTTGCAAATGCTCGATGTGACAGCAGTAGATTGAGGGCCAGCCTGCAGGATAAGTCCTCGAGGCCCGCAATGTAACGTGTATTGGTCATATCCATGATATAAGACACTTGAGGTTGTTTTGGAACATTGGTAGGGAAGGAGGTGTCAATATATAGGGAATTTAACCCTTTTCTTTCCACTAGTTGACTGCAAAGTTAGTGACTAAAAGCTCTAGATGGTTGCTGAGATAATTAGTAGGTTGTGAGTGCAGCACGGTAGCACAGTGGCTAGCACTGTAGCTTCACAGCGCCAGGGTCCCAGGTTCGATTCCTGGCTTGGGTGACTGTGCGGAGTCTGCACATTCTCCCCGTGTCTGCGTGGGTTTCCTCCGGGTGCTCCGGTTTCCTCCCACTAGTCCCGGAAAGATGTGCTGTTATGTAATTTGGACATTCTGAATTCCCCCTCGGTGTACCCGAACAGGCTCCGGAATGTGGCAACTAGGAGATTTTCACAGTAACTGCAATGTGAGCCTACTTGTGACAACGATTATTATAAATACTACATTGCGCACATATATTCAGATGTATTTCTTCCAATGATCATAAAATATTGAATATAATACCAACAATAAGTGGAACATCTTTAATATCAAAACAAAGCAAAAAAACACCTGCTTTTTCATGAAAATCAGCCATCAAGCTGCAAACCTCTTCTGTTCTGCTGTCAGAAATGGACCTAGAAATGAAATAAATAAATGAGGGGAGATGGTGGCAATGTCACTGAGCTCGTAATCCAGAGGCCCAGGCAAATGCTCTGGGGGCCTGGGTTCAAATTACACCTTGACAGCTGGTGGAATTTAAATTCACTCAAAAAATGTGGAAGCGAACGTCAGTCTCAGAAATGGTGAAAGAGAAAATCAAATGCTTTCAAAAGCCATCTGGTTCACTCATGTCCTTCAGAGAAGGAAATCTGCCATCCTTCCTTGGTCTGGCCTGCATGTGACTTCAGATTCACAGCAATGATGGCAACTCTTAATTGCCCCTTGAAAAGGCTGAGCAACCACACAGTTCAAGGGCAAATAGGGATGTTCCACTTATTCTTGGTCTTACATTCAAGGGCAAATAGGGATGGGCAACACCCATGAAAGGTAAAAAAAAAATAGAAGGGTTAGGCCTCCACTTCCTCCAAAGGCACAGAATTACTTTGGTTCATCCAAACCTGCTCATTATTTTCTCAGCCAAGTCATCGGGGCTTTCTTTGATGCTGATGTTGGTCGTACCACCTTCAGAAACTCTGTTTGAACTATTTGGATCTGGGGGGTTTCCTACTGGCTTGATTGGACTTGCCCACCCACTTTTGCTTATTTTCCTGATAATACCCTCGTGCTGCATGCCATCTCAATCTGCTAAAGTCCTTTTCTTTGGAACACAGGGAAGAATCTGTGCTTCACATATTTTGGCTTGACCCCACCTATCCATTAAGCTGCACCCGGTTTTAGATTCCAGACAAGTGGTCTGATCGTCATATTTGACTTAGATTTATCTTACAAGGATAGACAATACTTGTCCAGAGTAAAATTTCAGTATGTTATTTTGTAGAGGCATTTCCCAAACTTTTTGTCACAAATTTTTGATGATAAAATAATTACTACAGCTCTAGTATTGAATTGAAGTTTGGGTTCTATCTGGATAGAGGCCAGAATTTCATATTGTTCCTTTTCTGTTAAGGAATACACAGAAAAGGACTTCCGGTGGCGGCCATGGAGTGAGTGGTCATACATTTGGTGGCTCCTGCTCAAGGTGGTATTTTTGGTCCTTTCCCCGTCCGAAGGGCGAAGTATTTGGATGAAAAGAGTTGCAGGAGTACCTGGAGAAGATGTAACTTCTCTGGTGTGGCTAGTGGATGAATCCACAAGCTAGGATTGTGTTGAGAAGAAAAGAGCTGCTGGAACAGGAGAGTCTTCGTGGTGCGCCACAGGTTAAGATGGCAACAGAGCAATTAGTTGAGTTTCTTCACGCTAAGCTCAGCCAACAGAGGAAGGAGGCCCTGGAAGACCTGACCAAAGTGGTGGAGCCGATTAAAGCGGGTATTGAGAGAGTGGAACAGAGGCTGAAGTCCCAGTGCCGGCAATCCAAAAAGTGGAGGAGGTGGTGGGGGAGCACGAAGATGGCCTCGTTGGTGGCCAAGGTGGGGGTGATGAGGATGACCCAGAAGATGCTGAAGAAGAAGGTGAAGGATCTGGAGAACCACTCCAGAAAGTAAAATTTGAGGATCATGTGGATGCCCGAAGGCATAGAGAGTGCGGAGGCCAGCACATATGTGGCCAAATTGTTGGAGCAGTTGATGGGGGAGGGGGCCTTGACCGGCCCCTGGACGTCGAACGAGCGCACAGGGCGCTGATGAGGAAGCCGCACGCGGGCGAGCCTCCAAGGGCGGTGGTGGCGTGGTTACATCGCTTTCTGGATGAAGAGAAGATTCTTTGGTGGGCAAGGCAGACGAGGAGGTGCATCTGGAGGGGAACGAGCTGTGGGTGTATCAAGACTTTGGTGCAGCTGATGAAGAGGAGGGCCGGGTTTAACCGTGTCAAGGAGGTCCTCTTTGAAAAGGGGGTGAAGTTTGGAGTGATGTACCTGGCTCACCTCTGGGTGACTTTCCAGAAGCATGAATATTATTTTGGGACGCCAGAGGAGTCAATGGAGTTTATGATGGACAATTGACTGGCAGGAGAAGGAGGACATAGAACTTTGGAGGAGTTTGTGCGAATGTTTCTTTGTTCTTGGGAAACTATTCACCTTGAAATGTTCCTTTTATTTTGATAGAGGGGTGTTTGGAGGGAAGCCCCCCCCGGGGGAACATCAAGGGTGAGTTACACCTTTTCTGCTTTTTGGGGGAGTGTAGACGGGGGTAGGAGGGAAATTGGGAGGGTAGAGGGTTTGAAGGCCTTGGGCGGGGCCCATCATGGTAGCTGGGTGGGCTAGTTAACGGGAGTTCAGTGGAGGGTTGTCAGGAGACAGACTTAGGGGAGAGGGATGTGGTTGTTGTTTTGTTTGAGAGTGTGGGGGGAGGGTTGCTGACAAGGGTGTGGTTGATGTGGCACAGCTGGAAAGGGAGTGATGAAGGTGGAGGTTTGGGAGGCCGATGGCAAAAGAATTTTCATATTTTTCCCATGGGCACCGGGTGCACTCCAGGGTGACTTTCACGTGGTGGACAAGGCGTTGTTGGTGGGGGTGGTCAACTCGGAATATTCAGCGATCATGGTGTCCGACCACGCACCGCACTGGTTGGATCTGCGAGTGGGTCAAGGGGGGACAGCACCTGCAGTGGAGGCCGGATGTGGGGTTGTTGGTGGATGAGGAGTCGATGAGGGCCGCCATTCAGGGGTATGTGGAGCTCAATGATACAGGGGAGGTCACAGCCACCGTGCTGTGGGAGGCACTCAAGGTGATGGTTAGGGGGGATTTTACTCAATTCGAGCGCATAGGGAGAAGGCAGAACGGGCAGACATGGCAAGACAGTTAAAAGAGATCCTGAGGATGGACAGCAGGTCTTCGGAGGCCCAGGAGGCAGGGTTGTTGAAGGCGAGATAGGGGCTCCAGATGGAGTTCGGAATTGTGTCGGGGAAGACGGTGGGGCAACTTCGGAGGGCCAGAGGGGCAGTATATGAGTATGGTGACAATGCGAGCAGGAGGCGTGCCCACCAGGTGAGGAAGCAAGAGGCGACAAGGGAGATCGGCAGGGTAAAGGACGAGATGGGAAGGGTGGTGTTGGACCCGGTGGGGGTGAATGGGACGTTTGAGGCTTTTTACAGGAGGTTATATGATTTGGAGCCCCCGGCCAGGGGGCAGGGAGTGAATGCGGCGGTTCCTGGATCGGCTGGAGTTTCCCAGGGTGGACGAGGAGTTGGTGCAGGGATCGGGGGCCCGGATTAGGTTGACGGATGTGATGGAGATTATGGGGGCGATGCAGGCAGGGAAGACCCCGGGCCCGGATGGGGCCCCGTGGATTATTATAAAATGTTTGGGGGGGGGGCCTGGGGCCACAGTTGGTGAGGGCATACAATAAGTTTAGGTAGAGGGGGGAACTCCCCCCTACACTATTTCAAACATCCATCTCTTTGGTATTGAAAAAGGACAAGGATCCGGACAGTGTGAGTCATACCGCCCGACATCGCTATTGAATGTAGGTGCTAAGTTGCTGGCAAAGGTGTTGGCTTTGCGAATTGAGGGCAAGGATCAAAGAGGGTTCGGGAAAGGGAGACAGCTGTCTGTGAATATGAGGAGGCTGCTCAATGTAATCATGGTGACCCCGGAGGGGCAGGAGGTGGAGGTGATGGACGCGGAGAAGGTTTTCGACCGGGTGGAGTGGGAATATTTGTGGGGCAGTTCGGGTTCAGGCAGGGGTTTGTGGATTGGGTCCAGTTGCTGTACAAGGCACAGTCGCAAGTGTGCAGACGGACCAGGTGAGTTCGGGATATTTTGGGCTGTATCCGGGGAACGAGGCAGGGGTGCCCGCTCTCACTGTTGCTCTTTGCCTTTGGATTAGAGGCACTGGCAATGGCGCTTAGAGCGTCGAGAGATTTGAAAGGGATTGTGTTGGGGTGCGTCGAGCATAGGGTTTCGTTGTGCGCGGACAACCTGTTGTTGTACATTCCGGACCCATTGGGCCATTATGGGGATTTTGGAGGAATTTAGCCGGTTCTCATGGACATGGGAAAGAGCGCAAGGTATTCCCGATCGAGACCAGAGGACAGGAGAGGAGGTTAGAAGAGCTGCCGATTGAGCTATTCGGTCGCCTGTTTGTAGGGGGCAGTTTCCCGAAATTGAAGCACCTGGCGGAAGACTATGGGCTGCCCCGGGGGCACGGTTTCAGGTACCTGCAGGTTCTGGATTTTGTGAAGAGAGAGATGCCATCTTTTCCTGGGTTACCGCCCTTGGGATTGCAAGACAAGGTGCTGTCGAAGGAGGGGATAGGGGAGTGGCAGGTGTCCGAGGTCTACAAGGAGCTAATGGATTGGGTGGGAGCCCTGGTGAGGGATATATAGCATAAGTGGGAGGAGGAGCTGGGAGGCCGAGGCATGGCGGAGGCCCTGCGGAAGGTGAATGCGACCTCGTTGTGTACGAGGCTAAGCCTCATTCAGTTTAAAGTAGTTCATAGGACACTTATGACGGTCGCGCGGATGAGTAGGTGTTTTGAGGGGATAGAGGATAGGTCTGGGCAGTGCACGGGGAAGCCCGCGAATCACATCCACATGGTCTGGGCATGTCCGAAACTGAAGGGGTTCTGGCAGGGGTTTGCGGACCTAATGTCTGAGGTGCTGGCAGTGAAGGTGGACCCGAGTTCTTTTTTAAAGAAGATGATATTTGCGGTGTCGAAAGACCCGGGAGTCCAGGGGGCGAAAGAGTTTTGGCTTTTGCCTCCCTGATAGCCCGGAGACAGATCTTACTTGGATGGAGGAACTCGGAGCTGTCGAAAGCAGGGTGTGGGTGAGTGACCTGCCAGAATTCCTGAGGCCGGAGAAGGTCAAGTTCATCCTGAGGGGGTCGGTTGATGGGTTCACATGAAGGTGGAAGCCGTTCATTGACTTCTTTAAGGAGGGGAAGAGGGTTCAAATGGGGAAGGCAGGATGGGAGAAGGGGGGGGCAGGGTGGGAAGTGGGTGATGGTTATTTATAACATTGTATAATTCTGCTTCTGCTTCAATTTGTTTTAATGGAAATGCCTGAATAAAATATTTTTTTAAAGAAAGGAATACTCAGAAAAGTGTCCCTGTTGCATCAGTCGCATCCTGTGGCGCATTTACTTCCTTGGATTCCTCATCGAAATCACCATAAAAGACATTGGATTTTTATATTTTCTTCTGTTGATACCTCACAACGTAGCACTGATCTGGAGTCTTCTCCTCTCGCTGTCTCCAAATTAGTAGCACCTACTGACTTCTAACGACACCTACCCAAATGGCACAATTGTGTGTAGTGATGACATTTAACCTTCTTACTGAAGTATTGACCTGGATGATGCTTGTTTTTGCTGCATCGCCACCGTGGCTGAGCGACCCTATTGACTGTGGGACTTTTGGAGACTGAGGCCTGTAACTCGGCTATGCCTGGCAGCAGGCTCCGAACCACATGCTAATTTGAGAGCCTGAGAAGATGTGATTCTCTTTTCTAGCAAACGTTTCCTCAGCGTCAGCTTTCTTTCAAAATGGAGGCAAAAATGAATTCTTACAATATCAAAATACTGCAGATGCTGAAGAACTGAAATAAAAGCAGATGGTGTGAGAAATACTCAGCAGGCCAGGCAGCAGACGCGAAGAGAGAAAATGAGTTGACATTTCAGATTGATGACTTCTGGTCAAAGTTCTGACGAAAGGCCATTGACCAGAAACATTATTAATTTGGTCAGTTTAGATTTTGCTCTGAACAGAGTAGCATCTCGAAAGATTTGTCAAGTTAAAACAGTGGTTTGACACAGACAAGAACCTATAGGCTGTTTCCTGAAGGATCTCTTCTCTCTCTCCAATACATCTCCATACAGCAAGTATTCATGTATTTGTATGTATTTAAAAGTGGGTTTTGAACCGAGATGGGTTTTTGCCTGATTGGAGATCAGGAAGAGAGGTGTTAAAGTGTTTTGTTGTATTGTTTAACTGGTAATTGTAAGCTATATTTTCTTTGCTTTTAAAGTTTGTTTCATGCTATGTTAATAAAATTGTTTTAATATACCACATCTCGCTTTTGTGCATGGAATCACTCCTGGAGCGAAGTATCATTTCTTCACAGCTTTACAAATTAAAATATATTGGGGTTTCTGTCCAGCAAATGTTGGGGTCTGGTCCAGGATCGTAATAGTTAGTAGAAATCTGCTGGTGCGCAAACCTGTGTTCAGCATAATCAGACACGACAGCAGAGGAGTTAATGAATGATATACCTCGGTTCTTAATGTCCCCTGCCACGTTGTCACCATTCTACTTGATTTTTTGGTGTTGTTTTCAAGTTTGAATATTGCTGAGTGAATGTCCCTAAGCTCAGTGGGAAGTCGCTCATTGGCAATTTTAAATCGGTAGCAAAAGCACGACTGATCAGCAGAAATCCCATGCAAATCCCCAAACCGCTTCATGTATGGATTCGGGGGCAGCACGGTGGCTCAGTGGTGAGCATTGCAGTCTCACGGCGCTGAGGTCCCAGGTACGATCCCGGCTCTGGGTCACTGTCCGTGTGGAGTTTGCACATTCATAGAACATAGAACATAGAAAATACAGCACAGAACAGGCCCTTCGGCCCACGATGTTGTGCCGAACCTTTGTCCTAGATTAATCATAGATTATCATTGAATTTACAGTGCAGAAGGAGGCCACTCGGCCCTTTGAGCCTGCACCGGCTCTTGGAAAGAGCACCCTACCCAAACTCAACACCTCCACCCAACACCAAGGGCAATTTGGACATTAAGGGCAATTTATCATTGGCCAATTCACCTAACCTGCACATCTTTGGACTGTGGGAGGAAACCGGAGCACCCAGAGGAAACCCACGCAGACACGGGGAGGACGTGCAGACTCCGCACAGACAGCGACCCAAGCCGGAATCGAACCTGGGACCCTGGAGCTGTGAAGCAATTGTGCTATCCACAATGCTACCGTGCTGCCCTTGAGAACAAATAAATCTACACTATAATTTTACTGTAATCCATGTACCTATCCAATAGCTGCTTGAAGGTCCCTAATGTTTCCGACTCAACTACTTCCACAGGCAGTGCATTCCATGCCCCCACTACTCTCTGGGTAAAGAACCTACCTCTGATATCCCTCCTATATCTTCCACCTTTCACCTTAAATTTATGTCCCTTTGTAATGGTTTGTTCCACCCGGGGAAAAAGTCTCTGACTGTCTACTCTATCTATTCCCCTGATCATCTTATAAACCTCTATCAAGTCGCCCCTCATCCTTCTCCGTTCTAATGAGAAAAGGCCTAGCACCCTCAACCTTTCCTCGTAAGACCTACTCTCCATTCCAGGCAACATCCTGGTAAATCTTCTTTGCACCTTTTCCAAAGCTTCCACATCCTTCCTAAAATGAGGCGACCAGAACTGTACACAGTACTCCAAGTGTGGCCTTACCAAAGTTTTGTACAGCTGCATCATCACCTCACGGCTCTTAAATTCAATCCCTCTGTTAATGAACGCGAGCACACCATAGGCCTTCTTCACAGCTCTATCCACTTGAGTGGCAACTTTCAAAGATGTATGAACATAGACCCCAAGATCTCTCTGCTCCTCCACATTGCCAAGAACTCTACCATGAACCCTGTATTCCGCATTCATATTTGTCCTTCCAAAATGGACAACCTCACACTTTTCAGGGTTAAACTCCATCTGCCACTTCTCAGCCCAGCTCTGCATCCTATCTATGTCTCTTTGCAGCCGACAACAGCCCTCCTTACTATCCACAACTCCACCAATCTTCGTATCGTCTGCAAATTTACTGACCCACCCTTCAACTCCCTCATCCAAGTCATTAATGAAAATCACAAACAGCAGAGGACCCAGAACTGATCCCTGCGGTACACCACTGGTAACTGGGATCCAGGCTGAATATTTGCCATCCACCACCAATCTCTGACTTCTATCGGTTAGCCAGTTCGTTATCCAACTGGCCAAATTTCCCACTATCCCATGCCTCCTTACTTCCTGCATAAGCCTACCATGGGGAACTTTATCAAATGCCTTACTAAAATCCATGTACACTACATCCACTGCTTTACCTTCATCCACATGCTTGGTCACCTCCTCAAAGAATTCAATAAGATTTGTAAGGCAAGACCTACCCCTCACAAATCCGTGCTGACTATCCCTAATCAAGCAGTGTCTTTCCAGATGCTCAGAAATCCTATCCTTCAGTACCCTTTCCATTACTTTGCCTACCACCGAAGTAAGACTAACTGGCCTGTAATTCCCAGGGTTATCCCTAGTCCCTTTTTTGAACAGGGGCACGACATTCGCCACTCTCCAATCCCCTGGTACCACCCCTGTTGACAGTGAGGACGAAAAGATCATTGCCAACGGCTCTGCAATTTCATCTCTTGCTTCCCATAGAATCCTTGGATATATCCCGTCAGGCCCGGGGGACTTGTCTATCCTCAAGTTTTTCAAAGTGCCCAACACATCTTCCTTCCTGACAAGTATTTCCTCGAGCTTACCAATCTGTTTCACACTGTCCTCTCCAACAATATCGCCCCTCTCATTTGTAAATACAGAAGAAAAATACTCATTCAAGACCTCTCCTATCTCTTCAGACTCAATACACAATCTCCCGCTACTGTCCTTGATCGGACCTACCCTCGCTCTAGTCATTCTCATATTTCTCACATATGTGTAAAAGGCCTTGGGGTTTTCCTTGATCCTACCCGCCAAAGATTGTTCATGCCCTCTCTTAGCTCTCCTAATCCCTTTCTTCAGTTCCCTCCTGGCTATCTTGTGTCCCTCCAATGCCCTGTCTGAACCTTGTTTCCTCAGCCTTACATAAGTCACCTTTTTCCTCTTAACAAGACATTCAACCTCTCTTGTCAACCATGGTTCCCTCACTCGACCATCTCTTCCCTGCCTGACAGGGACATACATATCAAGGACACGTAGCACCTGTTCCTTGAACAAGTTCCACATTTCACTTGTGTCCTTCCCTGCCAGCCTATGTTCCCAACTTATGCACTTCAATTCTTGTCTGACAACATCGTATTTACCCTTCCCCCAATTGTAAACCTTGCCCTGTTGCACGTACCTATCCCTCTCCATTACTAAAGTGAAAGTCACAGTATTGTGGTCACTATCTCCAAAATGCTCCCCCACTAACAAATCTATCACTTGCCCTGGCTCATTACCCAGTACTAAATCCAATATTGCCCCTCCTCTGGTCGGACAATCTACATACTGCGTTAGAAAAGCTTCCTGGACACACTGCACAAACACCACCCCATCCAAACTATTTGATCTAAAGAGTTTCCACTCAATATTTGGGAAGTTAAAGTCGCCCATGACTACTACCCTATGACTTCTGCACCTTTCCAAAATCTGTTTCCCAATCTGTTCCTCCACATCTCTGCTACTATTGGGGGGCCTATAGAAAACTCCTAACAAGGTGACTGCTCCTTTCCTATTTCTGACTTCAACCCATACTACCTCAGTAGGCTGATACTCCTCGAACTGCCTTTCTGCAGCTGTTATACTATCTCTAATTAACAATGCCACCCCCCCCCCCCCCACCTCTTTTACCACCCTCCCTAATCTTATTGAAACATCTATAACCAGGGACCTCCAACAACCATTTCTGCCCCTCTTCTATCCAAGTTTCCGTGATGGCCACCACATCGTAGTCCCAAGTACCGATCCATGCCTTAAGTTCACCCACCTTATTCCTGATGCTTCTTGCGTTGAAGTATACACACTTCAACCCCTCTCCGTGCCTGCAAGTACTCTCCTTTGTCAGTGTTCCCTTCCCCACTGCCTCATTACACGCTTTGGCGTCCTGAATATCGGCTACCTTAGTTGCTGGACTACAAATCCGGTTCCCATTCCCCTGCCAAATTAGTTTAAACCCTCCCGAAGAGTACTAGAAAACCTCCCTCCCAGGATATTGGTGCCCCTCTGGTTCAGATGCAACCCGTCCTGCTTGTACAGGTCCCACCTTCCCCAGAATGCGCTCCAATTATCCAAATACCTGAAGCCCTCCCTCCTACACCATTCCTGCAGCCACGTGTTCAACTGCACGCTCTCCCTATTCCTAGCCTCGCTATCACGTGGCACCGGCAACAAACCAGAGATGACAACTCTGTCTGTCCTGGCTTTTAACTTCCAGCCTAACTCCCTAAACTTGTTTATTACCTCCACACCCCTTTTCCTACCTATGTCGTTGGTACCAATGTGCACCACTACTTCTGGCTGCTCACCCTCCCCCTTAAGGATCCTGAAGACACGATCCGAGACATCCCTGGCCCTGGCACCCGGGAGGCAACATACCTTCCGGGAGTCTCGCTCGCGACCACAGAATCTCCTATCTATTCCCCTAACCAATGAATCTCCTACAACTATTGCTTTTCTATTCTCCCCCCTTCCCTTCTGAGCCCCAGAGCCAGACTCAGTGCCAGAGACCTGGCCGCTAGGGCCTTCCCCCGGTAGGTCATCCCCCCCAACAGCATCCAAAACGGTATACTTGTTTTGAAGGGGAACGGCCACGAGGGATCCCTGCACTTTCTGCCTGTTTGTTTTTTTCCCCCTGACTGTAACCCAGCTATTCTTGTCCTGTACCTTGGGTGTGGTTACCTCCTTGTAACTCTTCTCAATCACCCCCTCTGCCTCCCGGATGATCCGAAGTTCATCCAGCTTCAGCTCCAGTTCCCTAACACGGTCTTTGAGGAGCTGAAGTTGGGTGCACTTCCTGCAGGTATAGTCAGCGGGGCCACCGGTGGTATCCCTCACAACCCACATCCTACAGGAGGAGCATGCAACTGGCCTAGCCTACATCCCCTCTTACCTTACAGAATATAGCTGCCCTGTGGGCCAACTGGATCTCCGCCCTCCGACTCTGCTCCCAGTCAGCTGCACTCTCTGTAAACTCCTGGCTCCCATCTTGCTCTTTGTGGAAATGTAGGAAACAAAATGAAAGGAGCACCTTACTCCCTCCTCACCTAACTCCCTCGGTCACCAAACTCTCACTATCGCACTCAAATGCACCAAATTCAGCACTCCCTCGGTCACCAAACTCTCACTATCGCACTCAAATGCACCAAATTCAGCACTCCCTCGGTCACCAAACTCTCACTATCGCACTCAAATGCACCAAATTCAGCACTCAGTGCAAACAAAGTCTGCACTGTAGGGGATCACTTTTATACTGTGAATCTAGCCTCTGAAAACTGGCCTAATCCAATTAACTAATTAACAAGCTCCAGCTGCAAGTGCCTACAAGTAGAAGCCTGTTTAAAGCTTATTGAAAATTCACCTTCTTTTAAACCAAACAGCAACTTTTAAGTTAATTAACTAAATAAAAGAAAGACTAAACTTTAGATAAAAATGAAGCCTTATACTCCCTCGGTCACCAAACTCTCACTATCGCACTCAAATGCACCAAATTCAGCACTCAGTGCAAAACCGTGTTTGCGTGGGTTTCGCCCCCGCAACACAAAGATGAGCAAGTCGGTGGATTGAACAAGCTAAATTGCCCCTAAATTGGAAAAAATGAATTGGGTACTCTAAATTATTATTTTTTTAATGTATGGATTCGCACTGGAGAAAACTAATGTTACATTTAGAACTGAACCAATACGACTATAAATACATTTCTTGGAACCTTCATACCTCAAGGAATGCTCTCTATTTATTATAAGAAGCAATCTCGCTGGAATTTTCTGCTGAGTTTATATTGCAGTTGCAATGGAGATCCTGATATTTTGATTGGGTGTGAAATGCTGTCTACCTACATGTACTCCTGTAAAGGTTTATTAGCTCATCAAGCCAACACGCATGCTGTTTTGTCTCTCCTGAGGAAAAATACTGAATAACCCAATCAGGTATTTCTACCCAACCTGGGACAAAGGCCAACTTTAAAGATACAAGATTGAAGAAATGGGCTTTATAAATATGTCTGTTTGATATTGCTGTAAATAAAATGAAAGTGCACTACCTGAAGCTATTGTATAATCGTGGGAGATGCTCCATTTTCTTCTGTCTTTTAGTGCATGGTAACAGCTACCGGCCATTATCCCATAACCAGAGAAGAGAAAGGGGAAATGGGGAAATCTGCAATTGCTGGAAACCTAACATAAAACCCAAAGCTGCAGAGGATTTACACCAAGTCCACCAACATCTATAAAGAGAAAAATGCGCTTGCATTTCAAAGATCCAGCAGCAGACAAAAAAGTCAGAAACACACTTGGTGTAAAAATAGTTTGTAATTTTCCCAATGGCGGGTCGGTTATCCCACTGACTGGCGTTCTGAACGCCATTTACATCATTTAAATCTCATGAATACTCATTAAAACAGCTGCTTACCAGAATCTCGTCATGCCTTTCATCTTTCCAGCAGGAAATTACATCGGCCACATCCCCATTTGAAAATTTGTGGTGTGCCCACGTCAGACGCGGCAGCACGGTAGCATTGTGGATAGCACAATTGCTTCACAGCTCCGGGGTCCCAGGTTCGATTCCGGCTTGGGTCACTGTCTGTGCGGAGTCTGCACATCCTCCCCGTGTGTGCGTGAGTTTCCTCCGGGTGCTCCAGTTTCCTCCCACAGTCCAAAGATGTGCAGGCAAGGTGGATTGGCCATGTTAAATTGCCTTCAGTGTCCAAAATTGCCCTTAGTGTTGGGTGGGGTTACTGAGCTATGGGGATAGGGTGGAGGTGTGGACCTTGGGTAGGGTGCTCTTTCCAAGAGCCGGTGCAGACTCGATGGGCCGAATGGCCTCCTTTTGCACTGTAAATTCTATGATTCTATGACCTCAGTTCACTCGTGACTTTGAGATAAATGCAACATACACAGCCTACCTGCCAAAGCGCTGCGTACAAATTTCAGTGTACAAATTTACAATACCTTCAGTTGACCAAACCGTTCGGATGTTCATCAAACGTATTCACAAAAGTGCAATTTCTTTACAGTGATAGCACAGTCATGAACCAGAAGTGACCTCAACATTTCTTAACTTTCCTATCACTATGGCTATACCTGGGTGCAGCCCCAACATCTGCAGCAGAGGTGGAGGCAGCCTGTTGGCTGTTACATCCTGATATCCACAGTTACTTTGGCAGACGTCCCCTGGCGGCCCAAGGCCTGTAGGACCCCACCTTGATGAGGGCCTCCTGCTCAGGGACAGAATTGCCCTGGGCAGCCGAAGTGCACAGGCAGAAGGGAATAGGAGTGGCTGCAGACCCTTAGACAGCCCCAAGAGGAGACCTCCAAGGTGTCTGGCTTACGCGTCTTCTCTTGTAGGAGATAGTGCAGCTGGAGGGAGGTCAAGTTGTCTCATTACCATGTCGCATATATCCTGATGGTGCCCACCACAGTGTGTGGCCGTGGAGTGCAGGACCGAGTGCAAATCCAACAAGACCTGTTGGACTAAGTGTAATAACCTGCACAGGACTCATCCACCTGGGGATGATTGTTCCCCGTGTTCAATTGGACTGAGTTAACCCAGCACTAGCATAAAAGGCAGGCAGCTGTAGAGCCAGCTAAAAGGAATGAGGACCCGGTGAAAGAAAACCGGGCCCTGTGTATGTATGATGCTGTTGCTGAAATAAAGGACTTTTCAGAAGCTCGTTGGACTCCCTGGCTTTATCACACTAAGATTGCCACGGTGATCACCAACCTTCCCACGGTGACGGGGACTTCCAGTGGCAGCCATGCAGTGAACGGTTGCACATTTGGTAGCTCCCGGTCAAGGTGGAAAGTTTTGATCCTTTCCCCATTCATAGGGTGGAGGTTTGGATGGAAAAGGGTGCAGGAGTGATAGGAGAAAGTGAGACTCCACTGATGTGGCTGGTGGACAGATCCACGGACCAGGAGTGGATCAAGACGAAGGGAGCTGGTGGAGCAGGATAATATTTGTGCACCACAGGTCAAGTTGACGGAGGGCAAAGGGCCTGTCCTGCCTGCCTAGTGGTCAACAGAGCAGCTGGTGGTCTTCTTAAATGAGAAGTTCAGCCAGCAGAGGAGGGAAGCCCAGGAGGACCTGGCCAGGGTTGTAGAGCCGCTGAAAGCAGGGATTGATCGTGTGGAGCAGAGGCTGGAGTCCCAGGGCCAGGCGATTCAGAAGCTGGAGGAGACAATGGGGGAGCACGAGGAGCAGCCTGCCTTGTTGGCGGTTCAGATGGGTGTGATGCGGGAGACCCAGAAGAGGCTGAAGGAGAAGGTGGAGGATATGGAAAACCCTCCAGAAGGCAAAACCTGTGGATCATGGGATGCCCAAAGGCATTGAAGGAGCAGAGGCTGGCACGTATGTGGCCAAGATGTTGGAATGAGTTAAAGGACCGAGAGAAGGCATGAAAAGGAGGGCCAATCAAAAAATGGTGTGTTTGTTGAATCCTATGGCTGCCACCTGTTTTCAAACATTGTGGCGCTTTCTTCCTGCTTTCCAGTTTTGGATCAGTGAGCCTTGTGCACTTCAGTAACAGTTTTATTTCAATGCATTGCACAAGCAGAATTATAATATTCATAGTCCTTTAGAAGCCTTTTATTTCAAGAAATTTTCATTTTAACCATGCACAGGAATTAAATCATCCATAACCGTAGCGATTCCAAGTGTGGAGAACTCAAACTCCACAATAAATTGAACAGAAACAACTAATTTCTTTTACTTGCATTTTTATTAGACTTCCACCCAGTTCACATTTCATTCTAACAGTCTGCCATAATTCATTTGGCCCTTTGCCTGAAGACAGTGTACTCGCTACCCCTCAGGATTTATTTTGCAAGGAAAACAGATTGATGGTGAAACTTGGAGGAAAGATTTGTTTAATTAGAAAATCTCATTTTCTGCTGCCACTACAGGGGAATTGCTGGCATGTTTAACAACTATTTCCATTTCTGCCCTGTTTGGGATATTAAAGTTCATTGCTTTAGTCTTTAAATATATTAGGAACCATGTGCTGGTCAGGCATCAATTCTGCCTGGATAGCTCCTTGCCTTTTGGAATATAAATATAGTTGTGTTACAAGTAGATCAACAAATATGCTGAAAGACACATACTTCAAGACTGTCACGTCAATGCTGGTTAGCTGAGGATTAGCATAAGCAGAACTGGTATGAAGTACACATTAAGGTCTTGTGGATTTAGTGGTCAATTTTACTGTAGACTAGATTTTTTTTTCAATAAAATGACGGTATTGTCGTCATCAATTTTTTGGACACTAAACCCAATTTGGCAACACATTATGCATAACTGTTACCCCTGAAATAAAGTAATATTTTGCGATTGGAAAGATTGATATGGTTAGCATTTTTATCTCTCGTTTACTTTTGGAACCCTCACTCTTTGAATCCAAGGGTGAGATTTTCCGCATGTCCCCACAGCATGTTTTGCGGAGGAAGAAGCAGCCCCGCCATTGGCCAGAAGGTCCCCCCGCTGTCAACGGGATTTCGGTTGTGTGTGGCGGGGTTCGAAGCTGGCGAGACCAGCCGGAAAATCCCGGCCCAAGTAGAATGAAAAAGAATCAATAAGAATTGAGCTCACTTTAAGCCCGTCTTCACATTAACAGAAGACTTTAGATTGCTGTCACAGGTAGGCAATGCTGTTCATAAGGTGTGGAAACCTATTGGTAGAATTCCATTACTGTCTCTTTTTAAGGTTCAGACGGGTCAGATTCATGTCTTAATTTTTTTTAAATTAAAATGATGTCACGGAGAAAGAATCTGAAAACTGCCCTTGCATCCACGTGGTTTATAACACAAACTCCATTTCAGCCACAACAATTCTGTAACTTCCATCTGCGGTGTAACATTAATCTGAGAAGGATGACTCTGATTAAAGTATACTAACATGCTGTCTCGTGTCAGACACATGCGTGAGATTCTCGGACCTCCCCATGACGTGTTTCTCGGTGGCCCACCATTGGCTGGTGCCAGGATCTTCTTATCCCGCTGCTGGGATTTCCCATTGAATCCAGTAGGGGTGTTGGCAGGATCGGACGATCCCACTGATGTGAACATCTGGAAGCTCTCTCTCTCCTTAAAGAAGACTTTGTACAGTCAATTTTAATATTTTTTAATTTGTTGCAACACAACGCTCCTTAGTGGCAAAAGATAATCATTTCATCTAATGTCTCTCATCAATCTTATTGTGACGACTTTTGAATTAATGATGGACCCCGCATTTTCCTTGTCATTGGCTCCTGACCAGAGACGGTGGCTTTTCTTGTTTGTTATATAATAAGTATTTTCAAAAACCTTTACTATATTTCATTTTAGTCTTTTTTGCTCCATTGGGGCAGTTCCAGTATCTCAGATTTCTCTCATTATAATATCTGCGATAGGCATCATCCGCGATAGGCTTCAATGCTTTTTCTATAAATAATATGATATACCCTAAACTTCAGCTTAACCAATGTTGTAAAAAGTGTATTGTTACTTCTTGATCTAGTAGTGTGTTCCCCTATTAATTAAATGCTGTTGGCCCTTTTTTACAGTGTTCTCTATTTCCATTTGGTCTTTTTGGGAATTATTGCCAGATCTTTCCGGCTGTTCATGCCAGCGGGATCTTGTGGTCCTGCCAATGGTGCACCAACGCTTTCCCGGCGGTGAGGGGTGCATTCAATGGGAAACCCTGTTGACAACAGCGGGACCAGAGATCCCGCCAACAGCCAATGGCAGGCCACTTTCACTGCGGCTAAACAACATGGCGGGGTGGGTGGGAACACCCGCCCTATGTATTTGAACTCAAGTCTCACCATTCATTTACTTACTTCATTATAATTTTCCCATTGAATTTAATCTCCCATTTATTGTTTTTACTCCATAAACGTATCACCCTTCAAGTGATGGGAACCAATTCAAGCACGGGTGCTATTCCACAGCAGTTTGATGCCTCCATTGGTCATTCTTTATGTGTAAGATACCAATGGTTGTGTCGTGTTGGGTGCTCTGCTACACAGACAAACCAACACGGTTGCAGATGGTACAACTCTGTTTTATTACTATCAATAACTACATCTGTAAACTTGTTACTGTGGTTCGTTCATTACCCTTTAACCTGTGGACCCAGCCCTAACACTATCTTGGAGAGGCACTCAGCACATGGTGAATGTCTGAGTGGCTTGCTGTGAGCTCTGTGCCCTGAGCTGTCTCCTGCTGGAATCCGCGGGAACCGTGGTGTTCCAGAGTGGTGCTGGGACTCTACGAGGTGCGTGAATGACCGGGGTGGCGTCCGGTTTGAGCTGTATTCTGTAAGTGTAGGGCAGTGTGCCCATGCCCTCGAAAGCCTCCTGGTTGTGGGCGAGGAGCGAGTGGAGCTGTGCCCGAAATTCTGCATCCGGGAAGTCTGACGTGCCTTCTGGAGACAGAGCGTGTACCCGCTGAACGAGGTGGAGAACCTTGCACGCCTGTGCGCCTAGCACGGAGTCCTTTGATGATCCAACTATCTCAAAGGACAGTGATGCTGTGTATGCATTGTGTGTCACCTGGAGCTGGCAGGATCCCATGGCCGGGATAACGTTTCCGTTGTAGTCGACCATCTTACAACGGGATGGCCGAATTAGTGGTCTGACCTTCAAGGCATAGAAGGCTGACCATGCTATTAGGTTGACAGAGGCACCAGTGTCCAGACGGAATGTGATTGGTGATCGGTTGACCGTTAGGGTGGCACACCATTCATCACCCGGATTGACACTGTTCACTGGCATCGGCTGGTGGGTCCTGCTTGGGGACATCCGGTTCCTGTCAATGACTGCAACACAGAAGGCTTCCCGGTCGTCTGTATCACCGGTCTGTATATCGTCAGGGTATGACTCGGTGCATGGAGGCTGAATGGTCCGCACGTCCCTGCGAGGCTGGCAGAATTGGGGAGCGTTGGCAGGTTGAGCTGCTCGACAGCAGGCAGCATAGTGTCCCATCTTGCGTACAAGCGCGGGATGCCCCGGAAAGCGCGCGAAATGGCTGCCCTCGTCCGGACCGTGGGCCAGGAGGAATCCGATCGCCTGGACCCGCTCGGCCTAGTAGGACCCCTGCCCTGCCTATTCGGCCGTGTAGGACCCCTGCTGTGCCGATTCGGCCGCCTGGAATTGGGAGTAGCGGCTGGTCGCGTTTTCATGGAGGACGCAGGCTTCGATGGCGGTGGCTAGGGTGAGGCTTTTAATTTTGAGGAGCTGCTGGCATAGGGTACCCGAGGTGACCCCAAAATCTATCTGGTCCCGAATCATGGAATCGGAGGTGGCCTCGTAACCGCAGAACTGCGCGAGGATACGGAGGTGTGTCAGGAAAGATTGAAAAGGCTCATCCTTACCCTGCAGGCGCTGCTGGAAGAGGTACCTCTCGAAGCTCTCATTTACCTTGACGCTGAAGCGTTGCTCAAGTTTAAGAAGGACCGGCTTGTACTTCGTCTTGTCCTCACCTTCCGCGAACACCAGGGAGTTGTAGATGTGGATGGCGTGTTGCCCTGCCGTGGAGAGGAGGAGGCCGATTTTCCTGGTGTCCGAAACATTCTCCCTTTCTGTGGCTTCTAGGAAGAACTGGAAGCGCTGTTTAAACAGCTTCCAGTTGATGCCGAGGTTTCCAGCGATTTGGAGCGGCTGCGGCGGGCTGATGGTGTGCGTGGCGCAGGATGGCGGATTCCTGAAGATGTGTAGGTAGGTCTCACAGTTGCTGGGTTCCAATCCTGGTACTATGTCGTATTGGGTGCTCTGCTACACAGACGAACCAACACGGTTGCAGATGGTACAACTCTGTTTTATTACTATCAATAACAACATCTGTAAACTTGTTACTGTGGTTCGTTCATTACCCTTTAATCTGTGGACCCAGCCCTAACACTATCTTGGAGAAGCACTCAGCACATGGTGAATGTCTGAGTGGCTTGCTGTGAGCTCTGTGCCCTGAGCTGTCTCCTGCTGGAATGAGCGGGAACTGTGGTGTTCCCCGTTTTATAGTGCGTGTGCCCTTGTGATTGGCTGTGATGTTGCGTGTGTGTTGATTGGTCCGTTGATCTGTCCATCACTGTGTATGTGTGTTTGCACCATGATGTTTATCTGAATATCATGACAGGTTGGACATTTCTTGGTCTGTTCTTACAGGATTGAGCAGGACTTCTACCTGTTACTGTGTCTCAGGCCCAATGCCATTTAAGGGGAGAAGGTGGCATAGTGCTAATGTCACTGGACTAATACTCCAGAGACCTCGGTTAATGCTGTAGGGCACAGGTTCAAATCCCACCACGGCAGCTGGTGGAATTTAAATTCAACTAATAAATCTGGAATTGAAAAGCTCGTCTCAGTAATCGTGACCACAAAACTATTGTTGATTATCATAAAACCCCATCTGATTCACTCATGTCCTTAAGAGAGGAAATCTGCCATCCTTACCACATCTGGCCTGCACGTGACTCCAGACCCACGCAGCAATGCAGTTGACTTTTCACCTCCCTCTGAACTGACCTGGCCCTTGACCAGTTCAAGGCCAATTAGGGATGGGCAGCAAATGCTGGCCTTACCAGCAACGTCCACATCCCATGAAGGAATAAAGAACCAAAAAAAGGATTCATCACAGTATTCCTCCCAACACGCTGTGGAGGCCAAGGCTTTCAACGGGCAACCAATTGGAAGGAAAGGAGCCCCTGCAATGCCTCCTTCCTCCTGCCTCCACCCAGTCCTATTACAACCTTTTTTTCAGCTGACCCGAGGGAGGTGGTAGTAAAAGGAGCAGACAGGCGGAAAATCTGATAGTCAACCAGGGCTCACCAGCATGTGTTGGGTGGGAAAGGAGTGGCCAATGGCAGGCCTGGTAAAGCTCACGTTGGGGATTGGAAGCTCCATTGCCATCATTTTCTTTTCCATGTTTTCCTGCTTAATTTTGGATGAGATGGCAGAGTAAATTCCAGTGCATTGTGGCCCAATCGGTTCCTGCCTTGCTCCAGGGAGCACTCCCCAGCAGTAATCACTGAGCAACTATCAACAAGTTGGAGACCCTTCGTCCAGCTAGCCTGTGGTGCCCAGAACCAGTTGTAGCAGCTGTGGTGCCAACTCAGCAAACACGGGTTAGCCAGCACAGAGTATGGGGGTTGAATTTTGGAATTTCTCACTGGATGAACTTCCTGTGACTTAATGGATGGAATTTGGTTTCTTTGTATTGCAGATGGCATGGGCCGAGTTCTAGCCCAGGACGTGTTTGCAAAAGACAACTTGCCCCCTTTTCCAGCATCAGTGAAGGATGGGTATGCTGTACGAGGTGAAGAGCTTAGTACATCCTTTCATATTACAGCTGTTAAACGTTATCTAAACTTTATGAACTGGTTTAATTTGACACGTCCTATATTTTATAACCCTTCCTAGCTGCTGATGGCCCTGGTGATAGATTCATTATTGGTGAATCCCAGGCTGGGGAGCAGGTGAGTATTGATGCTTTATTTTCATAGATTTGAATTTAAACCTTGTAGGACAAGTAAACATGAACGTCTCTGGGAAATGACTGGACTTGCCTTGTGAACAAACATCTAAAAATGAGAGAAGGGTCCACAAGTTCAGGTTTATGGATCGCAAGAGGCCCTACAGTGGCACACTGGTTAGCTGCCTCATGGCGCCGAGGACCCGGTTCAATCCCAGCCCCGAGTCACTGTCTGTGTGGAGTTTGCACATTCCCCCCATGTCTGCGTGGGTCTCACCCCCATAACCCAAAAATGCACAGGGTAGGTGAATTGGCCACGCTAAATTGCCCCTTAATTGTAAAAAAAAAGTTTATGGGCCATTAATGAAAACAAATTAGGAGTAGGCCTTTTGGCCTCGCAAGCCTGCTCCGCCATTCAGGAAGATCATGGCTGATCAGATTGTGGCCTCAAGTTCACTTTCCTGACGGTCCCTTAGAACCTTTGGCTCCCTTGTCGATCAAAATCTGACACAAGGAAAATGACAACGTGAACTAAAAGTAACACTGTGTCAGGTTAAAACTTTGGCTTTTGTTGTATGCCTGACACACATTTCTGTCTTGACACAAAAGCTGGGA
This sequence comes from Scyliorhinus torazame, assembly GCF_047496885.1. Lineage (NCBI taxonomy): Eukaryota > Metazoa > Chordata > Chondrichthyes > Carcharhiniformes > Scyliorhinidae > Scyliorhinus > Scyliorhinus torazame. Next base: position 236,617,597 of record NC_092708.1, on the reverse strand, counting down.
AATACTATTCTCAATTTATCTCTCTCAGTTCTAGAAAGAAAATTAAAGTTGCCTCAATGAAGAGAATATCTTGAAATAGTTCTTACATTTTTTTTAAACTTAGCTGTCCTTCAATTACGTTATAAAATGTAATTAAATTATTCTGGTATTTACTCTGGTGCACAGTGGCACAGTGGTTAGCACTGCTGCCTCACAGAGCCAGAGAGCCAAGTTCAATTCCGGCCTTGGATGACTTTGTGGAGTTTGTACAATCTCCCTGTGTCTGCGTGGGTTTCCTCCAGGTGCTCCAGTTTCCTCCCATAGTCCAATGATGTGCAGGTTAGGTGAATTGGTCATTCTAAGTTGCCCCTTAATGTCAAAAAGGATAGGTGGGGTTACTAGCTTGCGGGGATAGGGTGGGGGCATGGGCCTGGATGGGGTGCTCTTTTGGAGGGTAGGTGCAGGGCCGATTGGCCCCCTTCTGCATTTTAAGGATTCTATGTATAGTTAAGAACGCACAAGTATGAGGTGAGAGGCTTACCAATTCATTGAACTTGAAAATAGGCTCTTCTGCAATACTGCTAGTCTGCTGTTTCTATTCAGCTATTTTAAGACCTTTTAAAATTATTTCTTTGTGAGATGTAGGAGTTGCAGGCAAGGCCACATTTATTGCACTTCTGTAGTTGCCTTTGAGCAGGTGGTGGTGAACCATTTGAACCACTTCATCGCTAATAGTGAAGGTTTAATATCTGTAGTAGTTCAATGTAACTAAGTGGCTTGCAAGGCCACCTCAGAGGGGAGTTAGCAGTCAACTTCTTCTATATGGGATAGCAATAAGAAAGGGCATTTCTTTCTGCAAAGTCATCAGCGAGTGCCATCACTTCAGGCTGGCCACAAAATCTGGGCCATTGAAAATCTACAGAGAAAAACATTCACTCCATCACCATTCTCAAGCCACTATTTGGGAACGGAGAGTAGATTTGGGAAAAAGAGGAAAGAACAGAGCCCCATGTTATGTGGCCTTGTTTCTTGTCAATTTCTAAATCAATTCAAAGTAAATTATATAGCCCCATATTTTACGATGATACCCATCAATGTTTGCTGCTGTGTATGTGCAATTAAAGGTGAAAATTCCAGAAGTTGCTATCAGTAATTCTGTGTTCTCCAGAGCATGTGCAATTGAATACATTCCAGACTGCAATTAATGGGAAATCTATGAATTGATGAGAACTTCTAATCTTAGGCTGCAAAAGTTTTTGAGTAAGTTACAGCTTATTGAATGAACAGGAACTAGGATTTTTAAAGGTGTACTAAGATCATGATTAATGCTTATCAGCCTCACTGGCCCTCAAAGAATAATGTCACATTTCTCCATTATGATGAGAATGCCACATATTTCTTTGAAGTTTGTTCATTGTATCTGAGCTTCTACCTTAATTCATGTGTGTATGCCCAATCATTTATTACACTATCTGTAAACGATAAAATGAGAAGAATAGGGATTCAGTGCTTTTTTATTTTCTGATTCGCTGTCTGTGAAAATACTTCAGCGTGATTGGTTGCTTACCCTACTTGATATTAGATACCTGGAGATCCCCTCAACTTAGCGCCAGAGTCAAACTGGCAATGGGAAATTCACAACACAGAGATTCCTAAATCCTTGCGGGCAACGTTCTTCGAGGTCAGTGGCATGTACCCTTGCTTCGCTGCTGACTGTAAAGATCGAGTCCATTTTCTTGTTCATTTTAGATTTAGTTCACTAAGTTTTTTAAAATAAATTTAGAGTACCTAATTTTTTTTTCCAATTAAGGGGCAATTTAGTGTGGCCAATCCACCTAGCCTGCACATCTTTGGGTTGTGGGGGCGAAACCCACACAAACACGGGGAGAATGTGCAAACTCCACACGGTCAGTGACCCAGAGCCGGGTAGTTCACTGTAAGTTTTTGAAGTTTGACTAATAATCTCAAAGATGATTTTCTTTTATTCCTACATATTTTTGCAGCCCACCCAGACAGTGATGCCTGGTCAGGTGATGCGGGTAACAACGGGGGCACCAATACCTTGTGGCGCAGATGCAGTTGTGCAGGTCGAAGATACAGAGCTCATCAGGGAATCGGATGATGTAAGTAAATTTTGAAGATTTCACTCCTGTTGAGCCTATGGAGCTGAAAGAAAAATATTGTAAAATGGTTTTTAAAAAAAAACTTTTTAGTTGAGGACAAGGATAGATTTTAAATATTGCCATGTTCGACTTCCGGTTGCGGCTATGCAGAGCTAAGTCGCACGTTCGGCAGCTCCCGCTTGGAACTGACTTTTGGGCTCTTTTCAGGGCACCCAACGGCATTTTTTCAACATTTCCCGGTGTGGGAAGAAGATTGCAATATTCCCCCGACAGTGTATGGCTTGGACCAGGAGCGGGGCGACTTAAAAAGTGGTGGTGAACCCAAAGAAAGTGCGAGGGCAGAAGAGCAAGATGGCGGCGGGCGCGGACCAGGCAGCATGGATGCAGTGGGCGCAGGAGCAGCAGGAGGTTAACCGGCGCTGCTTCAGGGAGCTCAAAGCGGACCTGCTGGAGCCGATGAAGGCTTCTATCGATAAGCTGCTGGAGACCCAGACGGCCCAGGGGGTGGCGACCTGCGAGGTCCGACAAAAGATCTCTGACAACAAGGACGAGATCTTAGGCCTAGCGGTAAAGGTTGAGGCGCTCCACAAGAAATGGCAGGAACGGTTCGAGGAGATGGAGAATCGGTCGAGGCGGAAGAATTTGCGGGTCCTGGGCCTCCCGGAGGGGCTGGAGGGGTCGGACGTGGGGGGCTATGTGGTCACCATGTTAAACCCGCTGATGGGAGAAGGCCTCTGGAGCTGGAAGGGGCCCATAGAGTGCTGGCGAGGAGGCCGAAGGCTAATGAGTCGCCGCGGGCGGTGCTGGTGCGGTTTCATCGGTTCGCTGATCGGGAGTGCGTGCTCAGATGGGCCAAGAAAGAGAGGAGCAGCAGGTGGGAGAATGCGGAGGTTCGAATATATCAGGACTGGAGTGCGGAGGTGGCGAAGAAGAGGGCCGGGTACAACCGGGCGAAGGCGGTGTTGCACAGGAAGGGGGTGAAGTTTGACATGCTGCAGCCGGCGCGACTGTGGGTCACCTACAAAGACCGGCACCATTATTTTGAGTCTCCGGAGGCGACGTGGGCCTTTGTTCAGGCCGAGAAGCTGGACACAAACTGAGGGTTGGGATGGGTGGTCGGGGATTGCTGTAGGTGTGTTACATTTTGAGGGGGGGGTCTTTGCTCTAGTTTCTTTTTGGTTCGGTGTGGTTGGTTAGGGTGGGTTGGGCACTGTTTTGGTTGGGTCTGTCGGGTGGGCTCTTGGATGGGGGTAAGTAAATGGAGTAGGGGTGGATGGCCGGTAAGGGGATGGGGCCCCGCGGGGGAGGGGGGAGGCCCGAGTCGGGGGTGAGGGGACTGGGCCTGTAAAAGGAGCTACGTCAGTGGTGGCGGGGCCGGGCAGGTGGAAAGCGCGGGCTTTTTCCCGCGCTGGAGGGGGCGGGGCGAGGAAGCGAGGGTTGTTTCCCACGCCTGGGATGGAAGGAGGAGACGGAGAGCCTGCTGATGGGTAATGGAGGAGGAGGGTATGTCCCACAATGGGAGGAGTCGAAGGAGAGGCGGGAGTGGCCGGGGTCAGCAGGAGTCAGCTGACTTGCAGGAGTGCAATGGGGGGAGCAAAGTAGCTAAGAGGGGTCCTAGCTTGGGCGGCGGGGGGGGGGGGGACCGGGTTGCTGCTGGTATGGTCAAGGGGGAGCTGGAGCGAGTAGAGGGGGTTGGGACGGGGGTCTGCCGCTGTGGGAAACGGGCCGGGCGTGGGGTGCGGGCGCGTGGCTGGCCGAGGAGGGGTTTTGGCTAGTCGGCAGGTAGCCCCCTGATCCGGCTGATAACCTGGAATGTAAGGGGACTGAACGGGCCGGTCAAGCGGGCCCGGGTGTTCGCGCACCTGAAGGGGCTGAAGGCGAATGTGGTCATGCTCCAGGAGACACACCTGAAGGTGGCAGACCAGGTAAGATTGAGGAAGGGGTGGGTAGGTCAGGTGTTTCATTCGGGGCTGGATGCCAAAAATCGGGGGGTGGCGATCTTGGTGGGAAAGAGGGTGTCGTTCGAGGCGTCGAGCATTGTGACAGACGATGGCGGCAGGTATGGAATGGTAAGTGGTAAGCTGCAAGGGGAGAGAGTGGTGCTGGTCAACGTGTACGCCCCGAACTGGGACGATATTGGTTTTATGCGGCGCATGTTGGGTCGGATCCCAGACTTGGAAGTGGGGGGCCTGACAATGGGGGGGGGACTTTAACACGGTGTTGGATCGGCACTGGATCGCTCCAGGTCTAGGACGGGTAGGAAGCCGGCGGCGGCTAAAGTGTTGAGGGGGTTTATGGACCAGATGGGAGTGGTAGACCCTTTGAGATTTGCAAGGCCGGGGGCTAGGGAATTTTCATTCTTCTCGCATGCTCATAAGGCTTATTCCCAGATCGACTTTTTTATTATGAGTAGGGCGCTGATAGCGAGAGTAGAGGATACCGAGTGCTCGGCGTTAGCCATTTCGGATCACGCCCCGCATTGGGTAGACCTAGAGCTGGGGGAGGAGAAGGACCAGCGCCCATTGTGGCGCTTGGAGGTGGGGCTGTTGGCGGACGAGGAGGTGAGTGAGCATGTCCGAGGAAGCATAGAGAGATACCTGGAGGCCAACGATAACGGGGAGGTCCGAGTGGGGATGGTTAGGGGAGAGCTGATCTCCATTAGGGCCCACAAGGAGAGGGGAGAGCAGAGGGAGAGGCTGGTGGGGAGATGGTGAGGGTAGACAGGAGCTTTGCAGAGGTGCCTGAGGAGGGACTGTTGAAGGAGAGGCGTAGCCTCCAGGCCGAATTCGACCTGTTGACTACCAGGAAGGCGGAGGCGCAGTGGAGGAAGGCCTGAAGCGGGACAAGGATCCCCTGCATTGTGGGTCTTACAGGCCGATTTTGTTGTTAAACGTAGATGCCAAGGTGCTGGCAAAGGTCTTAGCCACGAGAATTGAGGATTGTGTGCCGCAGGTGATCCACGAAGACCAGACGGGGTTCGTGAAGCGGAGGCAGTTGAACGCGAATGTGCGGAGGCTCCTGAACGTTATTATGATGCCAGCGAGGGAGGGGGAGGCGGAGATAGTGGTGGCGATGGACGCTGAGAAGGCCTTCGATAGGGTAGAGTGGGGGTACTTGTGGGAGATGCTGAAGAGGTTCGGGTTTGGGGAGGGGTTTGTCAGGTGGGTTAGGCTGTTGTACGAGGTCCCGATGGCGAGTATGGCCACGAACAAGAGGAGGTCTGAGTACTTTCGGTTGCATCGAGGGACGAGGCAGGGGTGTCCCCTGTCCCCCCTGCTCTTCGCACTGGCGATTGAACCCCTGGCTATGGCACTGAGGGAGTCGAGGAACTGGAGGGGGTTGGTGCGGGGTGGGGTGTCGCTTGCTGCTATATGTGGCGGACCCGGTAGGGGGAATGCCGGAGGTAATGAGGATCCTCAGGATGTTCGGGGATTTCCCAGGGTACAAGCTCAACATGGGGAAGAGCGAGTTGTTCATGGTTCACCCAGGGGACCAGGAGAGGGGGATTGGCGAGCTCCCACTAAAAAGGGCGGAGAGGAGCTTCAGGCATTTGGGGGTCCAGGTGGCCAGGGGCTGGGGAGCCCTGCATAGACTTAATCTCATGAGGCTAGTGGAGCAAATGGAGGAGGAGTTTAAGAGGTGGGACGCATTGCCGCTGTCCCTGGCGGGTAGGGTGCAGTCAGTTAAGGTGACGGTGCTCCCAAGGTTTTTGTTCCTGTTCCAGTCCCTCCCCATTCTTATCCCGAAGGCCTTCTTTAGGCGGGTCAACAGGAGCATAACGGGGTTTGTGTGGGCGCGAGGGACTCCGAGGGTGAGAAGGGTGTTCCTGGAGTGGAGTAGGGATGGAGGGGGGCTGGCACTGCCCAACCTCTGTGGGTACTACTGGGCCGCCAATGCGGCGATGGTGCGCAAGTGGGTGATGGAGGGGGAGGGGGCTGCATGGAAGAGGCTGGAGACGGCGTCTTGTGAGGGTACGAGTCTGGAGGCGCTGGCAACGGCACCGCTGCCGCTCCCTCCAATGAGGTATACCACGAGCCCGGTGATGGCGGCTACCCTCGAAATCTGGGGGCAGTGGAGGCGGCACAGGGGGGAAGTGGGGGCCTCGGTGTGGACCCCAATACGGGTGAACCACCGGTTTGTTCCAGGGAGAATAGATGGAGGGTTTTCGGGGTGGCACAGGGTAGGGATAAGAAGGTTGGGGGACCTGTTTGTGGATGTGAAGTTCACGAGCCTGGGTGAGCTGGAGGAGAAGTATGGGCTCCCCCTGGGGAACACCTTTAGGTATCTACAGGTAAGGGCGTTTGCCAGGCGGCAAGTGGTGGAATTCCCGTGGCTGCTGCCACGCACGGTACAGGACATGGTGCTCTCGGGGGCGTGGGTTGGAGAGGGGAAGATCTCGGCAACTTACCAGGTGATGCAGGAGGAGGAGGAGGCCTCGGTGGTGGAGTTGAAAGGTAAGTGGGAGGAGGAGCTGGGGGAGGAGATCGAGGAGGGGACATGGGCAGATGCCCTTGGGAGGGTGAACTCTTCCTCTTCGTGCGTGAGGCTCAGCCTCATACAGTTTAAGGTGCTGCACAGGGCACACATGACCGGAACAAGGATGAGCCGGTTCTTTGGGGGTGAGTACAGGTGTGTTAGGTGCTCAGGGAGCCCAGCAAACCACACCCATATGTTCTGGGCATGCCCAGCGTTGGAGGAGTTTTGGAAGGGCGTAGTGAGGACGGTGTCGAGGGTGGTAGGATCCAGGGTCAAACCGGGCTGGGGGTTCGCAATATTTGGGGTTGCAGGGGAGCCGGGAGTGCAGGAGGCGAAAGAGGCCGGTATTCTGGCCTTTGCGTCCCTGGTAGCCCGGCGAAGGATTCTTCTTCAGTGGAAGGATGCGAGGCCCCCAAGCGTGGAATCCTGGATCAGCGATATGGCAGGGTTTATTAAGTTGGAGAGGGTGCAATTCGCCTTAAGTGGATCGGTGCAAGAGTTCTTCAGGCGGTGGCAACCGTTCTTGGACTTCCTGGCAGAACGGTAGACAATGGTCAGCAGCAGCAGCAACCCGGTGGGGGGTGGGGGGGTGTTCTATTTTATTTTTGTTTGTTTACACTGGGGGATCTGAGGGGGTGTATATATTTGCTATGTGTTAATTTGGGGTGTTAATAATTTATTATTTTTGTATAGGGGGGAGGGGGGCACGGGGTTGTTTTATTTTGTTCTGTATTTAATTCTATTGGGTTCCTTTTTCATTCTGTTGTTGATATTTTGTGAAAACCTCAATAAAAATTATTTTAAAAAAACAAAAAATATTGCCATGTTCATTTCATATTGATATTCTTTATGTATGCAGCATGATGTACTTCTAATCATGGTAAGTTAATAGATAGATGTTCAGCTTGTTTTTAAGACACCATAAACAGTGCTTACATTTTAGTAGCCAGTCAAGCTTGATTCCTTTTTTCTCTTAGGACACATGCACACGTGGCCGCAAATATATTTTCTTTTTCTATGTGTTGTAGTTTATTCCATTTAGTAAATTTCATAAGATATATATGTTTCAAATTTTTGTGTCCATTCGTTTCATTTTATTGTGACAATATACGACAGCAAAACGAATGCCGCATGTTAATTTATCCAAGATCAATTTCGCTCCACTATCTAATATTTATTCTCTGGAAATTGCTACCAACTTTTACAATGCAATGCATCTGATAATTCATTGCAGTGAAATCTAAAGCTGTAATGTGTGGCTGAGAGTTATGGCTCATTATGAGTTCCACATGCTGCATTCCAGAATATCATTGAGCGCTCATCAATAATGCTTTTGGACTAACATGACAGTTCCTTGTGGCTCCCCGAGTGGAGTGTTCGAGATTTGTGTTCAGCTCATGTTGCAGTTTAATTTTGCAGGGCACGGAAGAGTTGGAAGTGCGGATTCTGACACAGGCCCGACCAGGCCAGGACATCAGGTCAGTGCCTGTGTGCTGCATGGCAGTTCATTGCTCTAGATTTTATAAAGGGAAGAACTTAATTGAGAAGCACTGACTGTAAATGAAGTGGGAGTTCTGAGAATTGAGGGGTATGGTGAACAGGCAGGAAAGTGGAGTTGACACCCAAGACCAGCCATGAAGGGTGGCACAGTGGTTAGCACTGCTGCCTCACAGTGCCAGGTACCCAGGTTCAATTCCAGCCTTGGGTGGCTGTCTGCGTGAAGTTTGCACGTTCTCTCGGGGCCCAGGTTCAATTCCAGCCTTGGATGACTGTCTGCGTGAAGTTTGCACGTTCTCCCCGTGTCTGTGTGGATTTCCTCCAACTGCCTCCCACAGTCCAAATATGTGCAGGTTAGGTGGATTGGTCATGAATAATTGCCCCTTAGTGTTAAAAAAAGATCAGCCATTATCGTATTGAATGGCGGAGCAGGTTTGATGGGCCGAATGGTGCACTCCTGATCCTAGTCCTTGTGTATTCTTGCTCTTGATGCAAGTAATAAGCAAATTCTGATTATTTTTAACTGTTCGCTACAGGAACAAAATAGGGAACAGAGTGAACAGAAACTCAGCTCAAATGTCAGAGCACAGATATTACAAACCCAAGTCACCAGTATTCAATTTAATCTACCTTTATAGGCACTAATAAGTGAAACAGAAATATTGATTAGTAGTTGCCCTTTTAAGGGATGAAAGTTAAGGGCTCACAGCATCTTAAAGAGGAAGTCATCCAGATAAATAGCAAGGGAACACAGCAGCCAGTTACTGGAAAAATAATGTTCGTCACGTCTGCATAAGAGCAGTTCACCGCAACAGTTTTGTAAGTGTTGCTCAGGGGAGTCTGGCAGAGGAATGGAGTATTGTTTGGAATAGGGCAATATAGGGAGTGGAAGGAGATATCCAAAGCAAGAATACAAGAAATAGGACCATTCGGCCCATTGATTCTGCTCTGCCATTCAATACGATCATGACTGATCTTGGGCTTCAACTCCACTTTCCCAACCACTCCCCATATCCCTTAATTTCCTGAGAGATCAGAAACCTGTCTACCCGATATTCAACAATAGAGCATCCTCAAACCTCTGTGGTAGAGAATTCCAAAGATTCACAACTCTTTCAGTGATGTAACTTTTCCTTATCTCAATCCTGAATGATCGGCCTCCTTACCCTCAGACCGTTCACCCCCCCTGTCATCTTCCAAAATTCTGTAGATTCTGGAACAGTTCCGACAGAATGGATAGTGGAAAATGTAACCCTGCTATTTAAAAAGGGAGGGAGAAAATAGGGAATTACAGACTAGTTAGCCTATCATCAGTAGCATGGAAAATGCTATCGTCTATTATATATAGGATGTTTCAAAAGAACACTTAGAAAATATCAACGGTATTAGACAAAGTCAACATGATTTATTAAAGGGACGTCATGTTTGACAAACCTGCTGGAGTTTCCTGAGAACGTAATTAGTAGAATAGAGAAGGGAGAACAAGTGGATGTGGTGTATTTGGATTTTCAGAAAGATTTTGATAAAGTCTCACATAAGAGCTTAATGTGCAAAATTAAAGTGCATGGAATTTGGGTAATATATTGCTTTGGATTGAGAATTGGTTAGCAGTCGAGAAATAGAGTAAGAATAAATGGATCTTTTTTGGAGTGGCAGACTGTAACTCATGGAGTACCACGGGGATCAGTACTTAGGCCCTTGTTATTCACAATACATATCAATGATTTGGATGAGGGACCCAAATCTAATATTTCTAAGTTTGCTGATGACACAATACTAGATGGAAATATGAGTAGTGAGGAAGATATAAAGAGGCTTTGAGCAGATTTAGACAAGTTGAGTGAGTGGGTAAATACATGGCAGACGCAGTGTAACGTGGATAAGTGTGAGGTTATCCACTTTAGTAGGAAAAACAGAATGCACAGTATTATTGGAATGGTGATAATTTGGGAAAAGCTGAAGTATAAAGGGACTTGGGTGTCCTTGTACCCCAGTCACTGAAAGTAAGCATGCAGGTGCAGCAGGCAGTTAGGAAGGCAAATGGTATGTTGGCCGTTACTGCAAGAGGATTTGAGTACAGGAGAAAGGATGTCTTACAACTCTACACGGCTTTGGTGAGACTACACCTGGAATATTGTCTGCCATTTTGGTCTCCTTATCTAAGAAAGGATATACTTGCCACAGAGGGAGTGCAACAAACTGATTCTTGGGATGACAGGATTGTCGCATAAGGAGAGCTTGGGTTGACTAGGCCTGTATTCGCTGGAATTTAGAAGAATGAGAGGGGATCTCATCGAAACATATATAATGCTGACAGGCCAGGACAGACAGATGCAGGGATGTTGTTTCCTCTGGCCGGGTGGTTTAGAACAAGGGGTCACAGTCTCTGCAAACAGGGTAGACCATTTAGGACTGAGATGAGGAATTTTGTTTTCACTGAGGGTGATAAATCTGTGGAATTCTCTACCACAGAAGGTGGTGGAGGCCAAATCATTGAGTATATTTTTTTCAAAAATAGATAGATTTCTAGACACGAGAGGCATCAAACGGTATGGGGAAAGAGGAGTAGTGTAGTATTGTGATAGAGGATCAGCCATGATCAGATTTGAATTTGTTTATTGTCACGTGTACCGAGGTACAGTGAAAAGTATTTTTCTGCAAGCAGATCAACAGATCATTAAGTACATGGGAAGAAAATAGATAATAGGGCAACACAAGGTATACAATGTAACTACATAAACACCGGCATCGGATGAAGCATATAGGGTGTAGTGTTAATCAGGTCAGTCCAGAAGAGGGTCGTTTAAGAGTCTGGTAACAGCGGGGAAGAAGCTGTTTGTGAATCTGTTCTTGCGTGTTCTCAGACTTTTGTATCTCCTGCCCGATGGAAGAAGTTGGAAGAGTGAGGAAGCCGGGTGGGAGGGGGCTTTGATTATGCTGCCTGCTTTCCCCAGGCAGCGGGAGGTGTAGATGGAGTCAATGGATGGATGGGAAGCGGGTTTGTGTGATGGACTGGGCTGTGTTCACGACTCTCTGAAGTTTCTTGCGGTCTTGGGCCAAGCAGTTGCCATACCAGGCTATGATGCAGCCTGATAGGGTGCTTTCTATGGTGCATCTGTAAAAGCTGGTAAAAATTAATGTGGACATGCCGAATTTCCTTAGTTTCCTGAGGAAGTATAGGCGCTGTTGTGCTTTCTTGGTGGTAGCTTCGACATGGGTGGACCAGGACAGATTTTTGGAGATGTGAACCCCTAGGAATTTGAAACTGCTAACCATCTCCACCTCGGCCCCGTTGGGGTGTGTACAGTGGTGGTTGTGTGTACAATGGTGGAACAGGCTCAAGGTGCCAACTAGCCTACTCCTGCTCCTATTTTCTCTGTTTCCATGAAGTTTATTGCAAATTGCAGTGTGCATTTTGTCCATTTGAGGCTACCATACACAAGTACCAACAGAGGGAGTCTACTAGAACATAGAGCATACAGTGCAGAAGGAGGCCATTCAGTCCATCGAGTCTGCACCAACACACTTAAGCCCTCACTTTCATCCTATCCCCGTAACCCAATAACCCCTCCTAACCTTTTTTGGACACACAGGGCAATTTAGCATGGCCAATCCGCCTTCGCGTCTTTGGACTGTGGGAGGAAACCGGAGCACCCGGAGGAAACCCACGCAGACACGGGGAGAACATGCTGACTCTGCACAGACAGTGATCCAGCCGTGAATCGAACCTGGGACCGTGGCATTGTGAAGCCACAGTGCTAGCCACTTGTGCTACCATGCTGCCCTAGGAAGGGATAATAAAGGTTCCATGTTTAACAATTCATACAGTTCTAATTCTAAATCTCGCTGGCTGAATATATAGCTGTTTCTGACCCAAGGACTTCACAACACCCATCATAGGTTGTTTGCTGGTAATGTAGTTTCAGGTTTTTCAAGGTGACAGCATTTTATAGATAGAAGTGCAATGGGGGCGCTCTTCTTACTCCCTACAAGGAGGAAGTTGCCTAAGTCCTCGGGATCTAGACCATATTGGTGTCCAGAGAAGTGGGAATACAAGGTCAGATATTAGTGTTGGGTTATAATGACATCCTGCTTCTCTTCAATTTCATCCTACTCTCCCCAGATTAACTGCCTGCAAAGGGTTTCCTGAAACTCTCATATCACTCTTGCTGAAAGTGATGTTTTCCTGCAGCCCCTTGAAACTGTTCTTCCTCTTTTACCCTGCTACATTCGCTGGAAGAAGTAGCACTATGCACCAATTGGACCTGGCCCCGCCAGAGTTTCAGATCACTCACTCTAGCCTTTGCAAGCACTAATTCCATCCCAGAAGAATTAGAGATTGAGCCAGTGATAGACTGGCTTGATAGACAGTGCACAGTTCAGCAAGAATATGACAAAAGACAATGTTAACCAGATATGCTTTCCCTTGGACGAAGAGAGAAGGATTCCAGATGAGAAATGTCATGCTGTTGGAGAAGCATCCTTGTAGAGCATCAGACAGAGGTGTGGATATTGAGTGCTATATCAGCCAGCTGATCAGTTGGAGGAATCCACCACTTACATATTTGCAGCATTGCAGCCCATTCCGGAGCATTTGCTGGACAATTGGCTGAAAAGCAACAGTGCCAGGCTATCATTGCAGCAGTACAAGAGACAAGGCCAACTTGAAACAAAGATATTCTTGTTGGGATGCAGCATTTAGTGATCTTTTTAACCACTTGATGTGCAGCAAGCACAGGGCTGGACTTGAAGACCAATCTACACACTGACACTGAAAAGAAAGATTTACATTTATATTGTGCCTTTTATGACTACCTGTATCTGTAAATTGCTTGCTCCATTGGTGCACAGCTGGTAAGCTAATATGTCCCTAAAGCAGCCCGGATTAGCAAAAAGAATGGAAACTAAGAGCAGTGTTAACCATAACGGCCACTAGCAGAACAGTGCCTGCAATGGAGTAGGGTGCAGATCTATTTAAGATGTGTCTATTGACTCAGAGACGGTTTCCTCTGGAAAACACACCCTCCACAGCTGCTGCAAATTGTTAAAATACACACTAAGCATCTGTGCTTATACAATCTGGTGTGGGGGATACGAACCATGCAGCCCACGCCTCAACAGTCCAGCGTCCCTCAGTTGCTGCTGTTGCTCCTCCTCTTTCATTAGGCAAAAAATAGCAGGACATTCGTAATGGAAGAGGCACTACACGCTGTTGGAAATTGCATTGGAAAAAAACGATAAACACTAAAATGGGCTGAGATATGCTGTTGTAGATTTCTAAGGGTTTTCCTGTTATAGTCCATCTGATTATTACCATGGAAATGGGAGTTGGGCAACAGAAGATCTTGGTTGTGGCACTCATTTATACTCCTGAGTGCAGTTTCCACAAGTCAAAAGTTAAATTCTAAATGCCAGTGTGGGAAAAAAATAATTAGCAGCGCAATTCTGCAGTTGTATTTACTCTATATTCTAGTGCAGTAATGTGGAATTTTCTTTAATAAGAGGGTCAGGAATTTGCAGCAGGAATGAATTGCGAAAGAATCTCCTCAAAAGAAACCTTACTTTTGAGGGGAAAAATTATAATCGATGGGTGCAACAATTCAAGATGTACATAAAGTGACTTTCACTGTAATTTCTGCCAGATATGCTAAATGAGGCTACAGTGCAGATCTCCTGATTGATGTTCTTGGCACTTGAAGTTAAGCACATTGGACGAGATTATTTTTTGCTCATCACTAACCTCTTGTAAATGAATCCTTTTTATTACATTAATAGGCGATATAATGTGGACGTCTTAAATCCTTGCTATGATGTCTAATTAAAATGTCAATTACCTGCTGGATACGTGGCCTGACCTCACTGTGATGCAAAGATATTGTGAATTTAGCTTCTACAGTGCAAACAGCAAACATATGGATCTGAATGACACTGTTGCCTCAGTTGAATCAACTAGGAATATCCTGGTGCTTGGTTTAGAGTTTAAAGAAAATTTGCAGGCAGGGGAGATTTTTGCCAAACAAATTGTTTGGGTTTGGGAGTGGGCGAGTGGTTAAAAGAGCTGAAATTGACAGCATACCTGGAAACCTTTCAGCTCACGCTTGTAAATGCAGTATGTTTGGCTGCTTACAAGAAATCTTCTTTGGAGAGGTTGCCAATTTAAATATATTAAGAGGGAATTAAAGGCCATTTTAACTGGACTTTACCACAAACTGCATGGGTTTCTCTGGATTTCTGAGACCTGCAAGGCCAGAGGAGAGTGGGACTTGAGGGGGCTGACAAATGACATGCAAAAAATCCTTTTAAGAATTCAAACCTCACATCTGCTTCCGTGCCAAAGTGGAAGACTTCCATGACCTCTGAAGTGATTTCCATGACTTTCGAGGTCATTTCTACTCCTTGGTGCATTATGTGTCTGATCTACACTTCCCATCATCTTATCCACAATTCCCACCTGTCAAAAACATTTGTCCAGCACAGGTGCCACTTATGCAGCTTTAGCTTGGATCTCAGATGAGGGCAGAGATGGGCAGCAGTAGGAACAGTTATAACCTCCCACAGGAGAGAGATGATGAGCACAGAAATGTAGCTTGCAGGAGGTGATACTCCCAAAAATAGGATCTTATTTGTTTTCTCCTTTCATGGGACATAGGTGTCATTTTCAAGACCAGCATTTGATGCCCACCCCTAATTGGCCTTGAACTGCGTTGTCTACTCGGCCACTTCAGAGTAGCAGTTAAGAGTCAGTCATATTACTGTAGGTCTGGAGTCACATGAAGGGCCCCATTTGAGGGCAGCACGGTATCATTGTGGATAGCACAATTGCTTCACAGCTCCAGGGTCCCAGGTTCGATTCCGGCTTGGGTCACTGTCTGTGCGGAGTCTGCACATCCTCCCCGAGTGTGTGTGGGTTTCCTCCGGGTGCTCCGGTTTCTTCCCACAGTCCAAAGATGTGCAGGTTAGGTGGATTGGCCATGATAAATTGCCCTTAGTGTCCAAAATTGCCCTTAGTGTTGGGTGGGGTTACTGGGTGATGGGGATAGGGTGGAGGTGTGGACCTTGGGTAGGGTGCTCTTTCCAAGAGCCGGTGCAGACTCGATGGGCCGAATGGCCTCCTTCTGCACTGTAAATTCTATGAAAGGAAGGCAGCTCCTTCCCATAAAGGGCATTAGTAAACCAGATTTTTTTTTTAAATTATATCAATTTTAGCTTCATGATCACCATGCTTTCAATTCCAAAGATAATTGAATTTAAATTCCACCAGCTGCCATGGTGAGATTTGAACTCTGGAGCATGAGGCTTGGCATCTGAATTGCCAGTCCTGTGACATTACCAGTGCACCTCCATCTCCTCTAATGGGGGGTATAATATCATATGGTCACTGATTTTTGCAGCCACCGGGAAGAAGATTCTCTACAAAGCCTGTCTAAAAGTCATCACCAACCTTAATGTCTTCACCTCTAACTACTCACATAGTTATGCAGGAGATATTTGCAGAATCTTGCAATCTAATGCCAATGCCATGTTTTTCAGGACCAGGATTTAAGTGCACTTTGCAACTGATGACTAATTCCTGGGTCGTCTGAGGAGAGTTGAAGGTGGCACAGTGGTTAGCACTGCTGCCTCACAGTGTCAGTGGCCTGGGTTTGATTTGGACCTCGGGTGACTGTGTGCAGTTTGCAGATTCTCCTTGTGTCTGCGTAAGTTTCCTCCGGGTGCTCCGGTTTCCTTTCACAGTCCAAAGATGTGGAGGTTAGGTGCATTGGCCATGCTAGAATTGCCCCTTAGTGTCCAAAGGTTAGTTGGGGTTGTTATGTTCTATGTTGTGGCCGTGGTTAGGATCTACACAGAAAATCTAGTTGTTTGAATAGTAAGAGAGTTTGTTAACAAGATGAACACGTGAAAAGATAACTAACAAATTATAATACAAACGGTGACTAATAATTGAATTCAGTGAATTCTCCTGGAGCTACTTCTAGTGCCACTGTCCTCTAGTACCACTTGCTACCAACTGCCGAATCTCTCCAGTCACATGGTGGATCTCTATCGCCACCTGCAGTTCCAAGGTCATACCGATAGCTATATACATTGATAGATAACTATATACATTGATGCACACATGCATATCACCACAGGGGTTACAGGGATGGGGTGGGGGGATTGGCCTAGGCAGGGAACTCTTTCAGAGGGTTGGTGCAGACTCGATGGATGGAGTGGCCTCCTTCTGCATTGTAGGGATTATATGATTAGGTCAACTGGGCCTGTATTCACTTGAGGTAAGAAGAATGAAAGAGGGTCTAATTGAAATGTATAAAATTCTGACAGGCCTGGACATAGTGGATACAGGGATGATGTTTCCTCTGGCTAGGGGGTGGGGGTACGGGGCAAATCAAGGGGCCACAGTCTCAGGATACGGGGTAGGCCATTTATGATAGGACTGAGGTAAGAAAAAAGTTCTTCACTCAGTGGGTGGAGAACCTGTGGAATCCCCTGTGGAACCACAAAGGGCCGCGGAGGCCAAATCACTGAATATATTTGAGAAGGAAATAGATAGACTCGTAGACTCCAAAGACGTCAAGGGGTACGGGGAGAACGGGGAATATATGGCATGGAGATAGAGGATCAGCCATGATTGTATTGAATGGCGGCGCAGGCTCAAAGGGCCAAATGACCTACTCCTATTTTCTATGTTTCTATGACACTAGTCAAACTGAGCATGTGTTTGGCCTTGCATCTCTGTCTAGCTTTGCACTGATCCAGGGAGTCGTCAGCTGCACCTGTGACAATCAGCACCACTCCAAATAGGCCTGGAGTCTTCACCAACTATACGGGCCTCCGCTCCAATGTGAAGCTTGTGTTCAGCCACAGTGATTTCATCGTACTTGTTTGTGGGAGATTCCCAGGGACTTGACATTATGTTTTTGTCCTATACCAGTGCACCGTCCCTGAGATCTTTGTATCTAAAAGCAGATTTAGTGGCTGGCTGCTTTGGACTACCCACTGATAATGCATGTTAAGAACCCAGGCAATGGTAATCAGAAACAGTACAATCAAAGCCACCTGACCACTAGAGCTGTCATTGAGCAGGCAGTAAGAATGCCGAAGATGTGATTTAGGTGCCTGAACAGACTGGGGAAACCCTTGGGCATGCATTGGCTTGGGTATCAAGAATGATTGTGATGTGGTCCGTTCAGAGAGGGATGGGTGTGACTAAGGAAATCTGGGAGGATTTTTATTTGCATCCCTACATTAAACTGTTGGTCATTCAGCAGTAACCAAATCAGGTAAACAGAAAAAATCTACAATTTGTGTTAGTGGTCACAGAAAAACTTGTTGAGGAAATTACCTTGAAAATTTGCGCTCTTAATTTTCTATAACATCTTATTTTAAAAATGCCCAGTAAACAAAATATATGTCATAAATATTTTCCCTAGAATTTTAGCACCAAATTGTCTCATTACTAACTTTCACCTGGAATCAATTTAATAGAATCCCTACCGTGTAGAAGGAAGCCATTCGGCTCATCGAGTTTGCACCAACCCTCAGAGAGCGCACCCTACCTAGGCCCATGCCCCCACCTTATCCCCGTAACCCAGTAACCCCACATAAATTCCACAGAGACAGTCACCCAAGGCTTGAAATTGAACCCGAGGACTTGGTGTTGTGATGCAGCAGTGCTAATCACTTGGCCAGCATGCCGCCCTTTGCTGCTGTTAACATTGCAAGGAACATGGGCACTATAAGAATAGATTTTAACGCATTGGATCTGTATACACTTTTAATGTCAGCTTAGGTATAATTGTTGTGGCTCTTTAATGGGGTTGTTTGTGATCTTGACTTTAGATACTGCTGGAGGCAAGGCTGCTGGCAAACTTTACCTTTTATTGAACATAATGCTAACTATTTACAGTACAGGCTTCGCACAAGGCTCTACATGGCGCTATCTCTCTTTGTGTTTTTGTCATGTGATTTTATTCACTGATGATGCAGCCTGTGTATTTACATATTTAACATTAACTCTTTATACTGCATCAACTTGTTCACGATAATTTTCAATATCCACATTTATAATGCAGACTGACCTGAAATGATATCCTCACCCCAGGAGAGCTTCAGCTTTGCCCAGCTCTCATGCCTGTGCGTTGCTTCTCCACCTCCCAAAACGCTGGAACATTTGATCCCACTCATGACAGGATCGAGAACCAGAGAGCATAGATTCAAAGTAATTAGCAAAAGAAGCAAAAACAATATGGAAAAAACCTTCTCACCCAGTGAGTGGTTACGGTCAGGAATTCACTGCCCGAGAGTGTGGTGTTATCTGAAAAGGAAGAATGTGCAGAGATGCAGGGAGAAGGCGGGAGAATGTCACCATGTGAATTGCTCATTTGCAGAGCCAGTGTAGACACAATGGGCTGAATGGCCTCCTTCTGTGCTGTAACAATAAATAACAGTGCAAAACCAGCAGTGTAAAACTACCTTTGAAATACTCCTAAAACATAAACTTTTGGTCATCTGTCCTATTATCTATGTTTGTGGCTCAATGTCAGTTTTGTTTGATAAAGCTCCTGCACGGTGCTTTGAAGAGGCCTTGTGGCACATTGGGTAGCATCCCTGCCTCTGAGCTAGGAGCTCTGGTTTCGAGTCCCACCCAGGACTTGATGGCCAAGGAAGCTGCTTCATAACACGGCCAAACAGGTCGAGTGTCAACCTGCAAAATCCTTCCAACACACCAGTGGCTGGCAGTAAGAGTGGGAGAGACCCCTGGTCAGCCACGTTTAATGTGGAGTGGCACCCCCTCAAGCTATAAGCCCCTGGTGACTGACTCGTGACCGGAATTACTAGCAATGGAAATAGGCAAAAGTCTGCCTTAGTGCACCACAAGGTGTGAGAATAGAATTGGAATGGAACAGTACTTTTGGGCATTCTACAGTCCCACAGTATGGGGAGATCATTCTTCCAATCTCTCACTTTTGTACATATTCTCTGCTCATGGCCTTTGACATAATCAGTTCATTGCTATATTATTCACATTGCTATATTATTCACATTGCTATATTATCCACATTGCTGTATTATCCACATTGCAATATTATCCACATTGCTATATTATCCACATTGCAATATTATCCACATTGCTATATTATCCACATTGCTATATTATCCACATTGCTATATTATCCACATTGCTGTATTATCCACATTCCAATATTATCCACATTGCTATATTATCCACATTGCAATATTATCCACATTGCTATATTATCCACATTGCTATATTATCCACATTGCTATATTATCCACATTATTATATTATCCACATTGCTTGAAATTTTGGATAATTTTCCTTTCAGTCAACCTTTCTCCACAGTGACAAGTTAACTTTTCTCAATCTCTCCCCGAGACTTCCTGTAATTATTCTTGTTGCACTTTATTGAGAAACGATCCCAATCAGTTAGACTATTCCTGTTTATCCCCGACAACTCTATATCTGACAAATGGCACTGAAATGTTCCCATCCCCAGTGGCATCAATTACAATGGTTCTGCTTAAATCGTATTAAACGAACCAACTATTTTGAGCACTTCAAGCAGCCATTCATGGTCGTAGTCCACTGCTGTTCGCGCTGCAGATCTGACTTGATGTATTTGAATCACCTGCTCATTGAAGGTTAATTTCTGAAAAGATTCATAAATGTGACAGCGTTTGGCAACTTTGGAATTGGCGAGGGCATTTCAAAGGCAACAACAACCACAATCTAATTGTAATAAGAAAAGCAGATGATTGTGCAAACAAAGGAGCAAATATAAAATTAGCCGTTTAAATCTATATAAACCTAAATGTGTGATTCCTGTAATGCTATTGTTGTGCATTTGAATCACCTCCTTGTTATATGTTAATTCCTGAAAGATACTACAAGTTCCAAAGAAAAATAATATTGGCCTTGAAATATTAATTCTGTTTCTCTCTCCACAGTTGCTGTCAGACCTGCTGAGTTTTTCCAGGACTTTGTTTTATTTCTTCATATCTTTCTTTGTTAATATGATACAACATTACCCAATGTGGGAATCACAATAAAATATGTTGGAAAAATAAAGAACTTTGTCTTCAATAAAATTCAGGACTATGAATAAGTTGTGACAATGATTGGTTAAATACATTTTTATTCTGATTACTGTCGATCGCTTCTTTAAAAATTCTGAATTGCTCTTGGAATCTGACGACTCTTATTTTCCCCCTTCTTTTTCTTAGACCAATCGGCCATGACATCAAAAGAGGAGAATGCGTTCTGGCAAAAGGTACCCACATGGGGCCTTCTGAGATTGGTCTTCTGGCAACAGTTGGGGTAACTGAAGTTGAAGTTCACAAATTTCCTGTGGTTGCAGTGATGTCCACAGGAAATGAAGTAAGCTGTGGTTCCTCTGATTCTGGGGTTGGGGAGGATGTTCTAACTCTATGTGTGTATGAGTTTAAATGCAGAACACAAGGGATCCTTTTAATCTTAATCAAATGACCAACCAAGTTAGACTGGTTGATTTAATAGACTAGGTGTAGTGATGTCAGCTCAGAGTTATAAAATAGAAACCCAACCAGAGTTTATATGATTGGGCAATGTAAGGAGAGGGGGAAACTATCCCCGGTTCTTATCAGTTGGCCCCCTGCTTATTCTATATTTCTTTGCACCCGCGAACAGTTTAAAAGTGACCGCAATTTCACACTTTTGCACATGCGCCACCCAAATTTTATTTTAGAGCTAGCAATTAAATACAGTAAGATAAAAGCAAAATGCTGGAGATCTGAAAGAGAGATAGAAACTTCTAGCAGCATCTGTAGAGAGAGAAACAGTAAATGGGTGAGATTTCTAGATCGTTCCCACTGCAGGATCAATAAATCCAAGATTAATCCATTATTTCACATGCAAGTCAAATAAATATATTGAAAATTTTGTATAAATTTCAGTACCAGACTTTATTGGTTTATCAGCACAGTAGCACAGTGAGGCAGCACAGTGGTTAGCACAGTTGCTTCACAGCTCCAGGGTCCCAGGTTCGATTACTGGCTTGGTCACTGCCTGTGCGGAGTCTGCACGTTCTCCCCGTGTGTGCGTGGGTTTCCTCCGGGTACTCCGGTTTCCTCCCACAGTCCAAAGATGTGCAGGTCAGGTGGATTGGCCATGCTAAATTGCCCTTAGTGTCCAAAAATGGTTAGGTGGAGTTACTGGGTTACGGGGATGGGGTGGAGGCGTGAACCTAAGTAGGGTGCTCTTTCCAAGGGCTGGTGCAGACCCGATGGGCTGAATAACCTCCTTTTGCACTGTAAATTCTATGATTCTATAACCAAAATTTCCATCCAGTCTTTCCTCATAACTCAGACTTCTAATAGTATGGTCAGCGTGGTGATGTTTCTCTGCATTGCTTCCAACACTTGAATGTCTCATTGACTAGACCTCAAGGCGTTTTGTTTTTATTTATTCTTTCATGAGATGCGGGCATTGCTGGCAAGGCCTTAATTGCCCTTAAACAGAGTGGCTTCTCTCACCAGAGTAGATTTCCTTCCCTAAAGGACATCAATGAGCGAGATGCTTTTTTATGACAATCAATATTGGTAAGACAGTCAGCATTAGTGAGACTAGCTTTTCAATTCCAGATTATTAATTAAATTTAAATTCCAGCAGCTGTACTGGGCCTCTGGATTACGATTCAAGTGACATTACCATTCTACCATTGTCTCTCCCAAAATCGAGACAGTAGTCTAGCCAGAGACCTATAATCTAGCCAGAGCACTATCTGGTTTGACGATAACTTGCAATCTACTATTTTGGCTATTACAGTTCAATACTGTCTTGTCTTAATATTGCTGAAAGGAGAGACATTTGACACTTTGCACTCATCAGGACAACTGCAAGATGCCAAATTTCAGGCAATCACAACAATTTATACTACAGGAAAAAAGGGTGCAAATTCGTTGACAAGTCAACTGATAGGGGCGGCATGATGGCACAGTGGTTAGCACTGCTGCCTCACAATGCTGAGGACCCGGGTTTTATCCCAGCCCCAGGTAACTGTCCGTGTGGAATTTGCACGTCTCCCCGTGTCTGTGTGGGGCTCACCGGCACAACCGAAAGATGTGCAGCGTAGGTGGATTGGCAACGCTAAATTGTCCCTCAATTGGAATTTTTAAAAAAAAATTTAAACAAGTCAACTGATTGGCTGAGGCATTGACATGGGAAAAGCAACAGGGAATTATAGGCTCCCCAGATCCAGCATGATTCAAAAAAGGCTTTAAAATGTTCATTTTGTTTTCAGAGAATGACTCCCTGTGAATGAATGTGTGTCATTTCCAGCAAGTGTAAATGAGCCACCTTACGAACTGGTTGTCCGTGTAGCTATTTGCGCACTCGGGATTGTTCAGCAAGTGCTGCCCAATTGTGGAATCACATCTAACCGTAGATGTTTCATTTTGGATTTTGCAAGCGCGGGCTGGTTGAGTACAGCCTGTACTCTGCCTATTACAAACACCTGAAGGAACATGTTTTGTTTGATTCGCTCAGCCAGCCGTTGTAATGTACAGCCTAAGTCGGAGTACAGATCGTCATAGCCAGTTTATCAAGTTATGGAATTGTGTGTTCTTTGAAGTTATTACCATCTTATTCATTACAGTACATTTCTTGGGGAAGTGCCCTCCATCTAAGATCTAGAAAGGGAGGGAAACTTGCCTGATGTCTTGGTGTGTACAATTTCTGAAAGTGGCATTGCCTTCATTAGCTTTGGGCTTTTTATTTGTGTGGTCAATATTTCCGAGATGGGTATTTTGACCATTCTGGTATTCCTCCTTAGTTTCCTTTTCAGAGAAAAAATGATTTATCCAGTAATGTGTGACCAGCTTATCAACTAACTGCAGTACTGATGGGTTGATAATTTAATCTGTATGATTTTATCCTACAGCTCCTGAACCCTGAGGATGAACTAACACCAGGAAAGATACGGGACAGCAATCGTTCAACCCTTCTCGCGACAATTCAGGAACATGGATACCCAACCATTAACCTGGGAATTGTTGGAGATAAGTAAGAACTGTTGTACATTATAGTGAATCCTTTTTAAAAACTAATTGTGTTTATTAATCAATATACTCCTCGCAGGTTTAACAGACGTCAGCTTTTCTCACCTTGTTACGAGTTGACCGATAACACATTTGGGACATTTTTTTTCATAAATTATGCTGTTAACTCCTTCTGCCACTTTCAACCGATCAGTGAATTTGTTCATCTAAATTTCCATCTACTGTTTTAAAATATTTAAGAGGTCAGTGAAAACTTTAAAATAATCCAGGTCGGAATTTGGAGCTTTAAATTTAACAGTGCGTGAACAAGTATGTATGGAGCATGAGCAGTTCCATCTTTCTTTCTCGTTTGTAGTCCGAATGATAAAATAGGTATACAGTGAAGATGATGGTTTATCAATTTACTTTTTGTGGTAGAAACCTGATGACATGAATTGGTTAGGGGAATATTTGCTGGTTACTCTTGTTGCCATGTATCAACCGTAAATTCTTCAAATTGGCAATCCGCATTTCAAACCGCACATCAGCTTGTCAGTATTTCGGAGCAGTGTCAGCCATTCAGATGATTTGGAGGTCAGCATTGGGTACCTCAGAAATGATCAGATTTGCCAGTTACTTTGAAAGGGTGCACACCTCTTATAGTCCTGAGGAATGCCATTGCAATGCTTACATGTTCACTATTCGTGTCAACTATAATTTCTGGCCTCTTCACATCCAACTAAAACTGCATAGCAGGTTCACACATATCAGCCAGTGTTTGGATGGGACCTTAATCAAAACTTTGTTCTCAGGTTTCAATGATACTACCTTCGTCAAGATGTTTGCCAATGCCTCAGTGGACCACGGAGAGGCTGACGACGATCCCTTACCCGACTTCTGCCATGTATAATACTTGCTGGGCATTCCCTTTATGACGGGACTCTATCCCATCAAGCTAAATGAATTTCCCCCCCAAACATGGTCCATAAAAAGGAGCCAGCGCATGTGCAAACTGACTGCTCACCTCATAGTTGCCACCGACTATGCATACAGATGGATTAGCCATGCTAAATTGCCCCTTAGTGTCCAAAGATGTGCAGTTTAGGTGGATTGGCCATGCGCGGGGTTACAGGGATAGGGCGGGGGAGTAGGCCTAGGTAGAGTGCCCTATCAAAGGGTCAGTGCAGACTCGATGGGCCAAATGGCTTCCTTCCATACTTTAGGCATTCTATATGTTATGGATTCTAGAAGACTATTTGGCCCACCTCATTCTTTCATCCAGATGCCCTCCAATTCCCCCATTTTATATCTGATTACCATTGAAGTGATTCCATGGATTTTGCCTTCACTGCTTCCCGCCGCCCCCCCCCCCCCCCCCCCCCATTCCATGTGTTGATCACTCCTTGTGTGAGGAAGAATTTCCTGATAAATCCTTCAACTGGCTTAACCCTGTATCCCTTCATCGTACTCTTTAACAGTTTTGTTTTCAAGTAATGTTTTGGAGTTACATTTTCCATACAATTTACAATCTTGTACATCTCCGTAAGATCATGGGTGCAATTCACCCAAAAAATGACTACGAGCGCGATTCTCCCAAAAGGGAACAAAGACCCCTAGTGAGCGCGTTCAGCCGCGTGTTTGCCGTCACTCGCAGGGCCGAGAAACAAATGGCTATTCAACGCGACTCGCATTGAATAAGGGGCTTGAACAGGAAATGTGTGGCCCATACAGCACATGGCACTATTTTGTACAGTGGGAGCTCCACATTGTAGCAAGAGATCGGGACACCTTTTGAAAAGGACATCCCGATCTCTAAGACTTCCGAAACAAATCCTGACCGACCCCCCAAACCCAAATGCAATATGGGAGGTTCCCCCCCGCCCCGACCCTCCTCAACACTCATGTCAGGCAACCCCGACCCGATCGTGCACAGATAATGCAAGCCTGGCATTCTGGTAGTGCCCAGCTGACATCCTGGCAGTGCCACGCTAGCACCCAGGTGGCACTGTCAGTGTGGCACTGCCATGATGTCCAGGTGGCACAAGCAGTGCCAGGGCACCACCCTTCCCAAATGACATGCAGCTGGAGGCCTTAAATCTCCGAGGAGACCCCCACGAGTTCCGTTCCATCTGGCTCCTGTTTGCACAGTGCTAAACGGCGTGCACCAGAAGTCTCCGAGGCGAAGGGAATGAATCCCAAAGCATCAGGTACCTCGGGAATCTGCACATTAGAGTGAGATAACTGTCAAAAAGTGATCCCACCCACAATGAGCAAGATTTACATCACAACATCTCCCGAGATTGTGTTGGATCTCGTGAGGTATTGTGAGCTGGATAGGTCCCTGGAGTGGGGTCTCCCGGCAGTTCTCAGCCATGTGTGCCTCGCCGAGCTGCTTTTCGGGTTCAGCGTGGCCATTGGGTCGCGCCCTTAGAATTTTTTTCTGAGTGCTGAAGTAAAGACGCCAGCAAGACTGGCTCCTCAGAGATTGAGCCACCATTTTGAAGGGTGCCCAGATCTCAAAGTTAGATTGTGGGTCCCCCACAACCCCACCCACAGGCATCATGACCCCCTCAGACATGGGCAATGCCCCTAACCCTCAAACCTAGAAGGGCTATCTATCCCCATCATTAAAAGTCCGTGTGCTCCCCCACACCTCCAAGACGTGAGTGTGCCCGGCCCCACATCATCCATCGAGGCATCGTCACACCCCCTCCCGGAAGTGAGCTTACCCCACCATGGGGTCACTGAGGGCCCCCCACCTTTAAGGCCCCCACTTTCACTCTCCCACCCTTAGCCCCTCCCTTCATAACCCCTTCTCCTCCGCTTTCATTGGCCCCCCTGAGGCCCAGCTCCTTGGCATTGCCCATTGGTATCTGGACACTGCCCCCTGGCACCTGGGCAGTGTTAACCTGGCATCCCTGCAGTGCCAGGGCCCTCTAAACCCCTCTGGCTTGGCCATCACAACTGGTTTGCAGTTTTGAAGACCATTAGCAATTCACATCGACGTCAGGCCTCGCCAGTGAATACCGG
Organism: Scyliorhinus torazame; assembly: GCF_047496885.1. Taxonomy (NCBI): domain Eukaryota; kingdom Metazoa; phylum Chordata; class Chondrichthyes; order Carcharhiniformes; family Scyliorhinidae; genus Scyliorhinus; species Scyliorhinus torazame. The sequence goes on along the minus strand of NC_092708.1, from coordinate 236,591,456 downwards.
GAGCCAGCCATTTTAATATTTAAATTAGTTTAATTATTAATTTAAATATGCGACCTGGATCACGCCCTCGCTGGGCATGATCCAGATCATGTCGGGTGTAGTGGGTTGGGTTTATCGCGTGCAGCTCGGTGCCCGGTACGAAACCCATTTTTGGCCTCCCCATTATGCACCCAACGTATCGTGATCGGCGCCGGGCACAACATGGTGGGAAAATCGCACCCTACGTCTAAACATCCGAAGCCCAAATCCCCAACTTTTCCTCATTTAAAAAAAATCTTTTTATTTGTCACATTTTCATCATTTTCACCATACAAACAAAGAAACAACAGCAAAAACGACCCCACCAATATGCAGACTAAAACATCGACTCGCAAGTTCAAAACAAGTTAAAAACAAAAAGCAAACAACAAACCAACCCCCCCCTCCCTTCCTCCTCCCCCCTTAATGTTCAACGGCAACCAACTCCCAAAAGTGCTTGATAAACAAATCCCATGAATTGTAGAGCCCCTCCTTCCCCCTCCCCCCCTAGCTCAAGCTTCACTTTCTCCAGGGTCAAAAATTCCAGCAGGTCTCCGCCCTCCAGCCCGGCTGCTGACAGTATGTCCTCCAACAGCGAGGGAGCCGGCACTATCAGGAAGGCCAGGAACTCATTCCTCGCAAAATCTTCAACTTGTACATACCTAAACCCTTCCTCCTGCACCATCCTGTACTTCTCTCCCAGCTCCTCCAACCTCGCAAATTGTCCCTCCCCAGGAACAGATCCTTTACTGCCCTAATCCCCCTCTCCTCCCACCTCCAAAACCTCGCATCCAGCCTCCCTGGCTTCAACCTATGGTTCCCCCTAATCGGCATCCTCCCCAACTCGGCCCCCAGCTTAAAGTGCTGCCTAAACTGCCTCCAGATCTTCAGAGTTGCCACCACCACCGGACTCGCCGAATGCTTGCCGGGACGATCAGGAGCGGCGCCATTGCCAGCGCCCTCAACCCTGACCCCCTGCATGAGCCCTCCTCCACCTTAACCCGCTGGGACTCACTCTCTCTCCCTCCCCCCCCCACCCCACTCCCCCTCCATGACCCAGCCCCAGAAAACCGCCATCAAAAAACCCAACTCCCAACCATTCCCATCCCTCATACAAAACAAATTAACATCCTTAAACAGCAAACAAGAAATGAAACGATGTACAGCATTTCACCCCCTTTCCCTCAGTCCAAATCCAAATCCCAGTCCCATTTCTCATTTCCATCCCAGTCCTTCAGTTGCCCCCACCATCTCAAAGTAGAAGTCCTTTGAGTTGTAGGTCTCCCTCAGCTTTGCCGAGTAAACCACGTTGAACCTCACACCATTGCTGTAGAGTGCCACCTTCACCTAACTGAAGGCCGCCCGCCTTCTCGCCTACTCCATGGTTAGGTTCTGGTATATACGTATACCAACTCCTTCCCACTGCACCTCACACCTCTTTTTCACCTAACTCAGGATCTTCTTCTTAACGTGGCTCTTATGAAAACAAATTATCACTGCCCTTGGCGGCTCATTTGTCTTTGACTTGGGCCTGAGTGACTGTTGAGCCCTGTCCAGTTCATACTCGGAGAGTTCCTCCCCCTCCCCCAGCAACTCCGTCAGCATCCTCGCAAAGTACTCAGTCGGCCTCGGGCCCTCCACCCCCTCGGGCAAGCCCACTATTCTCAAGTTCTGTCGCCTCGACCTGTCCTCCAGGTCCTTCACTTTGGCTCTCAGTCCTTTGTTGACCTCCACCACTCTCCGCAGCGCCTCACCCATCGAGATGAACTGGTCACTGTGTTGCGACAGAGTCCCCTCCACCACCTTCAACTTCTCTCCTTGCTCCTGTACCTCGGCCGATGTGTGCAACACCGTGGCTTTCACCAGGGCTATCACCTCCTCCACCAACTCCTTCATTGCTACCATCATCTCTTTCCGCATCACCTCCATATCCTTGACGAACTGCTTTTCAAACTCTCCAGCCGTCACCTCGGTCATCTTCTCCACTGTGAAGGATGTGGCGCGACCCAGCCTCCGCGATCTTTCCTGCAGCCGGGCTGAGCCGTTCGCCCAATGATGAACCTTCGCTCACGGCCTTGCTCCTGACACTTTTTTCTGATTCTTCAACAATCCTCTCCTTCCTTATGTCTTCCTTTATGTCTTATGGATTCAGATTTTTGGATAACTGGGGCTCTTTCTGGGGAAAGTGGGACCTCTACAGACAGGATGGTCTACATCTGAACCTGAGGGGCACAAATATCCTGGGGGGGAGATTTGTTAGTGCTCTTTGGGGGGGTTTAAACTAATGCAGCAGGGGCATGGGAACCTGGATTGTAGTTTTAGGGTAAGGGAGAATGAGAGTATAGAGGTCAGGAGCACAGATTTGACGTCGCAGGAGGGGGCCAGTGTTCAGGTAGGTGGTTTGAAGTGTGTCTACTTCAATGCCAGGACAAGGTAGGGGAACTGGCAGCGTGGGTTGGTACCTGGGACTTCGATGTTGTGGCCATTTCGGAGACATGGATGGAGCAGGGACAGGAATGGATGTTGCAGGTTCCGGGGTTTAGGTGTTTTAGTAAGCTCAGAGAAGGAGGCAAAAGAGGGGGAGGTGTGGCGCTGCTAGTCAAGAGCAGTATTACGGTGGCGGAGAGGATGCTAGATGGGGACTCTTCTTCCGAGGTAGTATGGGCTGAAGTTAGAAACAGGAAAGGAGAGGTCACCCTGTTGGGAGTTTTTTATAGGCCTCCTAATAGTTCTAGGGATGTAGAGGAAAGGATGGCGAAGATGATTCTGGATATGAGCGAAAGTAACAGGGTAGTTATTATGGGAGACTTTAACTTTCCAAATATTGACTGGAAAAGATATAGTTCGAGTACAATAGATGGGTCGTTTTTTGTACAGTGTGTGCAGGAGGGTTTCCTGAAACAATATGTTGACAGGCCAACAAGAGGCGAGGCCACGTTGGATTTGGTTTTGGGTAATGAACCAGGCCAGGTGTTGGATTTGGAGGTAGGAGAGCACTTTGGGGACAGTGACCACAATTCGGTGAAGTTTACGTTAATGATGGAAAGGGATAAGTATACACCGCAGGGCAAGAGTTATAGCTGGGGGAAGGGCAATTATGATGCCATTAGACGTGACTTGGGGGGGATAAGGTGGAGAAGTAGGCTGCAAGTGTTGGGCACACTGGATAAGTGGGGCTTGTTCAAGGATCAGCTACTGCGTGTTCTTGATAAGTATGTACCGGTCAGACAGGGAGGAAGGCGTCGAGCGAGGGAACTGTGGTTTACTAAGGAAGTGGAATCTCTTGTTAAGAGGAAGAAGGAGGCCTATGTGAAGATGAAGTGTGAAGTTTCGGTTGGGGCGATGGATAGTTACAAGGTAGCGAGGAAGGATCTAAAGAGAGAGCTAAGACGAGCAAGGAGGGGACATGAGAAGTATTTGGCAGGAAGGATCAAGGAAAACCCAAAAGCTTTCTATAGGTATGTCAGGAATAAGCGAATGACTAGGGAAAGAGTAGGACCAGTCAAGGACAGGGATGGGAAATTGTGTGTGGAGTCTGAAGAGATAGGCGAGATACTAAATGAATATTTTTCGTCAGTATTCACTCAGGAAAAAGATAATGTTGTGGAGGAGAATGCTGAGCCCCAGGCTAATAGAATAGATGGCATTGAGGTACGTAGGGAAGAGGTGTTGGCAATTCTGGACAGGCTGAAAATAGATAAGTCCCCGGGACCTGATGGGATTTATCCTAGGATTCTATGGGAGGCCAGGGAAGAGATTGCTGGACCTTTGGCTTTGATTTTTATGTCATCATTGGCTACAGGAATAGTGCCAGAGGACTGGAGGACAGCAAATGTGGTCCCTTTGTTCAAAAAGGGGAGCAGAGACAACCCCGGCAACTATAGACCGGTGAGCCTCACGTCTGTAGTGGGTAAAGTCTTGGAGGGGATTATAAGAGACAAGATTTATAATCATCTAGATAGGAATAATATGATCAGGGATAGTCAGCATGGCTTTGTGAAGGGTAGGTCATGCCTCACAAACCTTATTGAGTTCTTTGAGAAGGTGACTGAACAGGTAGATGAGGGTAGAGCAGTTGATGTGGTGTATATGGATTTCAGCAAAGCGTTTGATAAGGTTCCCCACGGTAGGCTATTGCAAAAAATACGGAGGCTGGGGATTGAGGGTGATTTAGAGATGTGGATCAGAAATTGGCTAGCTGAAAGAAGACAGAGGGTGGTGGTTGATGGGAAATGTTCAGAATGGAGTACAGTCACAAGTGGAGTACCACAAGGATCTGTTCTGGGGCCGTTGCTGTTTGTCATTTTTATCAATGACCTAAAGGAAGGCGCAGAAGGGTGGGTGAGTAAATTTGCAGACGATACTAAAGTCGGTGGTGTTGTCGATAGTGTGGAAGGATGTAGCAGGTTACAGAGGGATATAGATAAGCTGCAGAGCTGGGCTGAGAGGTGGCAAATGGAGTTTAATGTAGAGAAGTGTGAGGTGATTCACTTTGGAAGGAATAACAGGAATGCGGAATATTTGGCTAATGGTAAAGTTCTTGAAAGTGTGGATGAGCAGAGGGATCTAGGTGTCCATGTACATAGATCCCTGAAAGTTGCCACCCAGGTTGATAGGGTTGTGAAGAAGGCCTATGGAGTGTTGGCCTTTATTGGTAGAGGGATTGAGTTCCGGAGTCGGGAGGTCATGTTGCAGCTGTACAGAACTCTGGTACGGCCGCATTTGGAGTATTGCGTACAGTTCTGGTCACCGCATTATAGGAAGGACGTGGAGGCTTTGGAGCGGGTGCAGAGGAGATTTACCAGGATGTTGCCTGGTATGGAGGGAAAATCTTATGAGGAAAGGCTGACGGACTTGAGGTTGTTTTCGTTGGAGAGAAGAAGGTTAAGAGGAGACTTAATAGAGGCATACAAAATGATCAGGGGGTTGGATAGGGTGGACAGTGAGAGCCTTCTCCCGCGGATGGATATGGCTGGCACGAGGGGACATAACTTTAAACTGAGGGGTAATAGATATAGGACAGAGGTCAGAGGTAGGTTCTTTACGCAAGGAGTAGTGAGGCCGTGGAATGCCCTACCTGCTACAGTAGTGAACTCGCCAACATTGAGGGCATTTAAAAGTTTATTGGATAAACATATGGATGATAATGGCATAGTGTAGGTTAGATGGCTTTTGTTTCGGTGCAACATCGTGGGCCGAAGGGCCTGTACTGCGCTGTATTGTTCTATGTTCTATGTTCCTGCACCAGTTCATTCATAAACTGCCCGTGGGACCGAGCATAAAATTCCCCAAAACCGAGCCTCAAGCAGGAGCTACCCAATGTGCGACTTCCATCTACATGCTGCCACCGGAAGTCACCCAGCTTTTCCTTATAACTCAAGACTTCTAACACTAGGGATCAGCCTCATGCTTCTTCTCTACATTGCCTACATTTATGTCTCATCAACACTAATCATTTATGTCTCATCAACACTAAAGATGTTGCCTAACATAGCATGTATAGTTTGATCATGAATTGATCTTAATGTCCAAATTGCCCTTGGTGTTGGGTGGAGGTGTTGAGTTTGGGTAGGGTGCTCTTTCCAAGAGCCGGTGCAGACTCAAAGGGCCGAATGGCCTCCTTCTGCACTGTAAATTCAATGATAATCTATGATTAATCTAGGACAAAGGTTCGGCACAACATCGTGGGCCTAAGGGCCTGTTTTGTGCTGTATTTTCTATGTTCTATGTTCTATGATCTGAGAAACACTCTACCAATTTGGTTACACAGTTCTACAGGCACCCAGCGCTGCAAAGATGCACTTTGTAACTATTTTTATTTCCATATTTAAAATACCTGTAAAATACCTGTAAACATTTGAAGAATATTTGTTCTCCAGGGACAGAATCGAGATTGGTTGCATAATACTGAAAACTAAACTTTTCTCACTGCACATACTCTAGAACCCTTCAGAAAATTAATTTACCTTCAGCACTTTCACTTCTGCATTAATTTTTAAATCTACTATGGTTGCAAATGATGGCAATATGCTTCAGTTTTATTGCCCTTCAATTAAAATGATTGATTATTGGGTACATCTGCGGCTTAAGGTACGATACACTTAGTATTTAAGTAGAACTCATTCTTATCCGACTAGGTCCTGGTTTAATAAAGTGCAACTGAAGTTTCTAAAATCTTTAGAATTCTGAGGTTTCTAAAATCCTCTACCACAATGATGAAAATCAAGTCTCCATTTGCCATGTAACCATCCTGCATGTCATTCAGTCTTGAGATTCCGTACCTCTCAAGATTTCATCTACCAGTACAAAGACATTTCATAAGGGTTGGGAAGTGAGGCGATTTTTGAGCCTGCTGTACTCCTATAATATTTGTCCTGATCTCAGGGGGTTTCAGGGGAATAGGTGATTGTTGAACAGAAGCAACTCTTATCACTCACTGAAGGAATATTTCCAGTCATTATTATTCCTCTGCTGGATTTTGAATGCTGGTTTAATGCAGGGGAGGTGATGGTGACTAATGCCACTGGCCTAGTAATCCAGAGGTCCAGGTTATGCTCTGTCGGCATGGGTTCAAATCCCACCATGGCAGCTGGTGGAATTTAAAGCCACTCCCTCAAAAAGGCGTTGGAAGCAATGTCTTTGAATATTTTTATTACTTAAATGGGGAACAGCTGCAGAATTCCGAGGTGCAGAGGAATCTCGGTGTTCTATCGCGTGAGTCATAAATTTGCAGGTGCAGCAGGTAACTAAGAACGCTAATGGAATGCTGTCCTTTATTAAGAGAGGGTTTGAACACAAGAGTAGCAATGTTCTGCTTCAGTTATACAGGACATTGGTGAGACCACCATCTGCACAGTGGTTAGCACTACTGCCTCAGCACCAGAGAGCTGGGTTCGAGTCCGGCCTTGGGTGACTGTGTGGAGTTTGCACTTTCTCCCCGTGTCTGCGTGGGTTTCTTCCGGGTTCTATGGTTTCCTCCCACAGTCCAAAGATGTGCAGGTTAGGTGGATTGGCCATGCTAAATTGCCCCTTAGTGTCCAAAAGGTTAGGTGGGGTTACGGGGATGTGGTGGTGGTGGTGTGGAACTAGGTAGGGTGCTCTTTCAGAGGGTTAGTGCAGACTCGATGACCCAAATGGCTTCCTTCCACACTCTAGGGATTCTGTGATTCTACTGTGTAATTTTGGTCTCCTTATTTAAGGAAGGATGTTGATGTGTTGCAGGTGGTTCAGAGGAGGTTGGCTAGATTGACACCTGGAATGAGCAGGTTGCCTAATGAGGATAGATTGGACAGACTGGTCTTGTTTTCACTGGAATTTAGATGAGTGAGGGGTGACTTGATTGAAGTATGTAAGATCCTTTACAGTCTCGGCAAGGTGGATTGTAAAGGATATTTCTCTTGTGAGTGAGTCCAGAACTATGGACACTGTTTTAAAATCGGCACTGCCCTTTTAGGATAGCGATGAGGAGAATTTATTTTCCCTCAAAAGGTTGTGCAACTTTAGAACTCTGCCTCAGAAGGTGGTGGAGGCGGGATCATTGAATATTTTAAGGCAAGATAGATAGATTCTTGTTAGGCAAGGGAATCAAAGGTTATTGGGGGTTGATAGGAATTTGAAGTTTTAAACATGAGCAGATCAGCCATAACCTTATTGAGTGGCACAGCAGACTGGAGGGGCCGAATGGCCGACTTCTGTTCCCGTTTTGCATGTTTCCAGCATAGAAATGCAAAGTGAATCTCCCATATTTGTCAATGTACTGTGCTCTCTGTTAGTCGGTAAATTTTAACAGGCAATGAATTAATGTTGCGCTTTTTCATCTTGATAGCTGCATGATTCTTTAGTTTTGAAGATAGTGTGCGTGATCACAAAAGGATTTAAAATTGCTGATTTTTTTCTCAATTAGTTGTTACATTAATTAAATTAATTGTTAATTGTAATTTTGCTTTAAGATGAACTCAAGAACACGGCAGTTTTTGTTTCTTTTGAAGCGGTATTCACGGCCAGGAAAGATAAAATAACTTGATTAGTCGGTGAACATTGCATGCAGTGCTATATATCATTCGCTTGCTACTTCAGTTCAAAATGACTCTTTGTGCACTTTTAATTTCTTGAAAATCTATCCTTCACGGCTGCAAAATTAATCTCCAGCAAAATAGACAGAATATATACATACGGTTTGGCTTTCGAATAATTTTTTGGTTTCGTAAATCAGACACATCGATCAAGCACCTGAAAGGTAGACAAGGGGGATAGGTTATATTAATAGGGTGAGATGAAGTAAGTTTGTAGGTGGCTTGCGTGGAGTATAAACACTGGCACAGACATAATTGGCCAAAATGCCCTGTTAGTGTGCCATAAAGGTTCACGTATTTTAAAGGTTACTTCAAGTTTTACAAAATACTTGAATTTTTCAAAAGGTTTCTCATTCAGGAAGAAAGTCTTCGCTCAGTTGTAGAAAATCATCATCACACACTCCATCTCCATCGCTTGATTCTTGATTTTATCAAGCTTATCAGTAATAGTCTCCTCAGAGCTTCTATGTCTTTTTCTTCCAAACTTTAATCTTGTGCCTTGTTCCTCTTCTGCATTTTCACTGTGTCCATCAAGGCTCATTGCATCATCTACTTTTCCAATACCACTCAACATTTGGCCATCTTCAACCATTATGCTTCTAAAACCCAAGCTTATCTTTATCTGGCTACTGCTGCTTGCCTTATTTTGTCATCTTTCACCCTTTCAAACCTTAGTAGAGCCTACACTTTCAGCATCACCTTGGCCTATCATCTGAGCTTCTCATGTTGAAAAGGACCAATTACAAAGCATCATGTGCTTAAATGCACTAAACCAGGCAGTCTCAGGAAGTGGATTCTTTTCTGCAGTTCATAAATTACAAGCTTTTAAAAAATTCATTCAAGGGTTGCAGGCTTCTCTGGCTAGGCGTGCATTTATTGCCCATCCCTAACTGCCTTTGAGAAGACCATGGTGATCTGCCTCTTGAAACGTGTAAGCCTGGTTATGTCATTGAATCAATATCTTCTAGCCCCAACCTTTCAGCTGCCCAACAGGCGTTCTTTTCAATAAAGCAATAGGTCCCAGCCATTGATCATTCCTCCTACCCTTTAACAGCTCGTTCATCCCTCTCCACAGTTTCAATAACCCATTCATGATGGTGAATATATCCAGTTCCTGTCGGTTAGCCAGTTGGTGGCCTCTCTTCTCACTTTGACTGCCCATTCTGCACACTGAATGGTCTACCCTTGACTTTACATTGGCGTAAATGTAACCTATCGATTTTAAAATACACATATTTCAAGTAATGATACATTTACAACAATAGGCTGAGCAAAAATAAGTATTACTTAAAACTTTGCTTAATTGATACTGTGCAGTAGAGTATCATTGATTCTCAGATCCTGATAATCCTGACAAAATGTCAAGTGAAGCAATTTTCTTCATTCCCTTAATCCGACTTTGCAGTGAGATATTTGGACACATGGCACATGACATGGGGTTGAATACCTTCTCAATTCTCCCTACCACCCCTGCAACCCACCACCCCACCTCCTAATATCCTTCCTTCCTCTTCCTTTTCCTAAACATTGGGACTGAAAGCCCTGTAAACACCACTGCAGGCCATCAACTAGCAACCTGTAAATTGAACTAAACCTGAATTTTAAACTAAATTGCTGGAAAATACCGAAGGTTTCATAAAAGTAAATCAAAATCTTAACTGAGTGTCATTTGAAGAGCCAGAGCTTTGGGAGCCCTTGTGTTTCTTTTCATCAAAAGACCTGAGAGACAAATATCTAAATTTATGTAAAAGGATCGACCATTGAAATCAATTCCAGTTATTACATCTAGAAGTGACACTTTTTCATAATAAGCAAAATATAGACCGGACTCAAGCAGCCTGCGCTCGCAAAACCCAAAGCAAACTGATGCACGATCAATCACTACTGAAGCGAGATTGTAGTCCAATTGAAGGCTTTAATGAACAATTAGTTACCCCAGCAGCTCCGGTACAGAATGACTGCTGTGGGTGAAACACAGACTCTTATGCTCCGCCTGCTGGGCGGAACCAGCAGGCAGGTTCCACCACTCATACTACAGTATAAGGTACATCCCACCTAGGTACCGCGATACCCCTAATGTAGCCTACCACATTCACCCCCTGTTTAAAAAAGGGTCCGGTGTGGGTGATGGCCTTGCTTTTACAGTGGTAGAGGTTATAGCGGTACCCTTCGGTGCCTTTACATGCAATACACATATTTACAGACAATTATTTACAAGTTCATTTTCCAATGAAACTATCAGCCGGTCGGGGGCCCTGGTTGTCCTCTGCGATCGTCGCAATCCCGGCGGTGATGCTGGCATCGGCTCGAGCATCCGTGGCTCTGGGAGCATATCGTCTTCAGCTTCATCACATCAGGATGGGGCCAGTAGGAGGACGGATCCTCCTGGGAAGGGGGCTGTGGTGGTGTGCGCCGGTGAAAAAATGGTTGGGGTTGGGGTTGGTGGGGTGGGGGGGGGAAGGGAATCCAGCGGGGGCCAGAAGATCCCGGAGGGAGACCGTGTCTTGTTGGCCGTCAGGGTGCGCTACATAGGCGTACTCGGGGTTAGCATGGAGGAGATGTACCTTCTCGACCAGTGGATCCGACTTGTGGGCTGTACGTGTTTGCGGAGTAGGATGGGTCCGGGGGCTGCCAGCCATGTTGGAAGCGAGGTCCCCGAGGAGGACTTCCTAGAGAAGGCAAGGAGACATTCATGACGTGTTTCACTGGGAGTAGTGCACAGTAGTGATCGGATGGAGTGAATTGCATCGGGGAGGACCTCCTGCCATCGGGACACTGGGAGATTCTTGGACCATACGGCCAGTAGGACGGCCTTCCAGACCGTCCCGTTCTCCCTCTCTACCTGCCCGTTTCCCCGGGGGTTGTAACTGGTCGTCCTGCTGGAGGCAATGCCCTTGCTGAGCAGGAATTGACACAGCTCGTCACTCATGAAGGAGGACCTCCTATCGTTATGGATGTAGGCAGGGAAACCGAACAGGGTAAAGATGCTGTGGAGGGCTTTAATGACGGTGGCAGCCGTCATGTCAGGACAGGGGATGGCGAAAGGGAACCGGGAGTACTCATCAATCACATTTAAGAAATCCGTGTTGCGGTCGGTGGAGGGAAGGAGCCCTTTGAAATCCACGCTGAGGCGGTCAAAGGGGCGGGAAGCCTTCACCAGGTGCACTTTCTCTGGCCTGTAGAAGTGTGGCTTGCACTCCGCGCAGATTTGGCAGTTTCTGGTTACGGCCCTGACCTCCTCAATAGAGTAGGGCAGATTGCGGGTTTTAACAAAGTGGAAGAACCGGGTGACCCCCGGGTGGCAGAGGTTGTCGTGGAGGGTCCGGAGTCGATCTACTTGTACGCTGGCACAAGTGCCGCGGGACAGGGCATCAGGAGGCTCGTTGAGCTTTCTGGGACAATACAAGATCTCGTAATTATAGGTGGAAAACTCGATCCTCCACCATAAGATCTTATCATTCTTAATTTTGCCCCGCTGTGCATTGTCAAACATGAAGGCTACCGACCGTTGGTCAGTGAGGAGAGTGAAACTCCTGCCGGCCACGTAATGCCTCCAATGCCGCACAGCTTCAGCGATGGCTTGGGCCTCCTTCTCGACGGAGGAATGGCGGATTTCTGAGGCGTGGAGGCTGCATGAAAAGAAGGCCACGGGTCTGCCCGCCTGAATGAGGGTGGCAGCCAGAGCTACGTCTGATGCGTCGCTCTCGACCTGTAAGGGGAGGGACTCATCGATTGCGTGCATCGTCGCCCTGGCGATGTCTGCTTTGATGCGACTGAAAGCCTGGCGGGCCTCTGCCGATAGGGGAAAAACCGTGGACTGGATTAGTGGGCAGGCCTTGTCTGCATAATTGGGAACCCACTGGGCGTAATAAGAAAAGAAGCCCAGGCAACGTTTCAGGGCCTTGGGGCAGTGGGAGAGGGGTAACTCTATGAGGGGGCGCATGCATTTGGGATCTGGGCCTATGTCTCCATCATGCACTACATAGCCGAGGCTGGCGAGGCGATCGGTGCTAAACACGCATTTGTCCTTGTTATAAGTTACATTAAGGATTTTTGCGGTATGGAGGAATTTGCGGAGGTTGGTGTTGTGGTCCTGCTGGTCGTGGCCGCAGATGGTGATATTGTCGAGGTACGGGAACGTGGCCCGCAGACCGTACCGGTCAACCATTCGGTCCATCTCCAGTTGGAAGACCGAGACCCCATTTGTGACTCCAAAGGGAACCCTTAGAAAGTGGTAGAGCCGCCCATCTGCTTCGAATGCAGTGTACTTGCGGTCGTCCAGGCGAATGGGGAGCTGGTGGTAGGCTGATTTAAGGTCTACTGTGGAGAAAACCTTGTATTGCGCTATCTGGTTGACCATTTCAGATATGCAGGGGAGAGGGTACGCGCCCAGCTGCGTATACCTGTTGATGGTCTGACTGTAGTCTATGACCATCCTATGTTTCTCCCCGGTCTTTACAACCACCACTTGAGCTCTCCAGGGGCTGTTGCTGGCCTCAATAATGCCTTCCTTTAGTAACCGTTGGACTTCCGACCTAATGAAGGTCCAGTCCTGTACCGTCTGCTCCTGGTGGCGACGGGTTTTCAATCGGGGGTAAGGTTTGCAAACAGGGAAGGCGGGTCGACCTTGAAGGTCGCGAGGCCGCAGACAGTGAGGGGGGTATGGGGCCGCCGAATTTGAATGTTAAACTTTGCAGGTTACACTGGAAGTCCAGTCCCAGGAGTGTGACAGCACAGAAATGGGGGAAGTCGTAGAGTCGGAAGTTATTGAACTCCACGCCCTGGACCGTGAGGTTAGCTATGCAGTACACCCTGATCTCCACAGAGTGGGACACAGAGGCCAGGGAGATCTTTTGTTTAATCTGGTGTACGGCGAGGGAGCAGTGTCTTACCGTATTGGGATGGATGAAGCTCTCCGTGCTCCCAGAGTCGATCAAGCAGGATGTCTTGTGCCCGTTGATGAGCACTGACATCGTAGCGGTTGAAAGCTTTCGGGGCCGAGACCGATCCAGTGTCACTGAGGCAAGTTGTGGCAGAAGCTGAGAGATCTCGTTGGGCGATACACGGCCACCCGAGTCGGGGTCCTGAGACGTCATCCAAGATGGCTGCCCCCATGAATCGCACATGGCCGGCTGGGAGATCTCATCAGGCAAAAAATGGCCAGCCGAGTCGGGGTCCTGAGATGTCATCCAAGATGGCTGCCCCCATGAATCGCACATGGGCTGTGAGGAGAGGAATGGCAGCGGGCCCGGTTCGCCTGTGGAGACAGCGGCGGCCAACCAGGCCTGGCACACTGCCACGAGGTGCCCCTTCTTCCCGCAGCCCTTGCAGATTGCTGATCGGGCCGGGCAGCGTTGCCGGAGGTATTTGTTTTGCTGCAAAAATAGCATTGGGCGCCCCCCCCCCCCCCGATCCCGGGGTTTCCTGGCTGCCGCACTACACAAGCTTGTGGGAAATTTAGGGGTGCTTTGGAATCGGCCGCAGGTGGGGTCCTCCCAGTCCATGCGGGCACCGCGTAGTCTGGAACGTAGGCCTGGGCATTGCGGGAGGCTACATCTAGGGAGTGCGCAAGTTTCCGTGCCTCTTTAAGCCCTAGCGTGTCGTTTTCCAGCAGTCGCTGGCGGATTTTAGAGGACAGCATGCCCGCAACAAAAGCATCCCATATTAAGAGTTCAGTGTGGTCATTGGCTGAGACTTGTGGACCGTTACAGTTTTTACCTAACACTAACAATGCGCAGTAAAAATCGTCCAGTGATTCCCCTGGGATCTGCCGTCTGGTAGCTAAAAGATGCCGAGCGTATACCTGATTCACAGTGCGGACGTAGTGCTCTTTTAACAAAGTCATTGCGTCCTCGAAACCGTCCGCGAATTCAATAAGGGTGTAGATTTCTGGGCTCATCCTTGAGTGGAGGACTTGCATTTTCTGTTCCTCCGTGGGGGTAGTCGGGGCCATCCTGATGTACCCTTTGAAACATGCCAGCCAATGTTTAAAAGCTGCTGCTGCATTTGCCGAGTGGGAGTTGATTTGTAGACACTCTGGCTTGATGCGGAGAGCAGCCATTCTTCAATTTTGTTCATTAAATTGATGCACAATCAGTCACTACTGAAGCGAGATTGTAGTCCAGTTGAAGGCTTTAATGAACAAGTAGTTACCCCAGCAGCTCTGGTACAGAATGACTGCTGTGGGTGAAACACAGACTCTTATGCTCTGTCTGCTGGGGGGAACCAGCAGGCAGGTTCTACCATTCATACTACAGTATAAGGTACATCCCACCTAGGTACTGTGATACCCCTAATATAGCCTACCACACAAACATCTACTGTTAGATGTGATTCTGCGATTGGGGAGCACTTACTGAACAATCCTGAGTGCGCTGATAGCTACACTAACAACCAGATTAAGCTAACCAGTCAAGCTCATAGCATGGCTCATTTATGCTTGCTAGAAACAACAAACATTCATATACAGGGACCTGTTCTCTGCAAACAAAAGGAATACATTCAATTTTGAATTATCCGGGAGTTTGAAGAGCCGATAGTTCCCCATTACTTCCTCCATGGCAGCAACCTTGGCCAATCAGAGTCAACTTCCCAACCAATCAGCTCCCTTTTCTCTGTAGTATAGATTGTTTTGATCATTTGAAATTTGGTATTTTTGTGTTTGTCCTGATGAGTGCAAGTTCAAAAGCTTCAGCAACATAGCTCTCTTTTCAGCAATATTCAAAAGCAAGGGTCTTAATACCAAACCCTGGGGAACCTTCCTCCAGTCCAAAAAAAACGCAGCTCTCTGTTTCCTGTCACTTAGCCAATTTTGTAACCATGCTGCTGCCATTTCTTTTATTCCTTGAGCTCTAAATTTGCTCACAAACCTGTTATGTTATACTGTATTAAATATCTTTTGGAAGACCATATACAGAACATTACCCACATTGCCCTCATCAACCCTCTCTGTTACCTCATCAAAAAAACTCAAGCAAGTTAGTTAAACATTATGTGCCCTTAACAAATTCATACTGCCTTTCCTTAATTTATCTATTTTCCCAAGTGATTGTTAATTTTGTCCCAAATTATCATTTCTAAAAGCTTGCCCACCACCAAAGTTAAACTGACTGGCCAATGGTTACTGAGTTTATTCTTGTAGCCTTTTTTTGTGTAAATGTCCAATTTGACACCAAATCTGTATCGATTGGATTGGAAAATTATGGCCAGTGCCTCCACAGTTTTCATCCTTCTTTCCATCAGTATCCTTGGATACATCTCATCCGGCCCTGGTCTCTTATCACCTTTAAGCCCCACCGCCCTATCCTTATCAATTTATAATAATAATCGCTTATTATCACAAGTAGGCTTCAATGAAGTTACTGTGGAAAACCCCTAGTCGCCACATTCCGGCGCCTGTTCGGGGAGGTCGGTACGAGAATTGAACCTGCACTGCTGGCATTGTTCTGCATTGCAAGCCAGCTGTTTAGCCCACTGTGCTAAACCAGCCCCAATTTTTAACTCTAGTGCCTCAATCACATTAATTTGAATTATTGTTGGAGATTTAAAAGAAAATTTCAAATTTATATCTTTTTCTTTCTCACTTATCCCTGCCCCTTAATCCATTATTAATTTCTCTCTATATTTTGCTTTCTGTTCCTGACTTGAATTTGAATCCCTCTTTTAACTTGCACTTCTTGGTTGGGACTCTGCCGCTCACTAATGAATCTTCAAACTGATAGGTTCAGGAGAGGCAGAGTTTTCCCTTGTTTGTGCTTTTTCAATATCTGGCTGAGGGGGCATCAGTGTAAAAGCCTGTAGAAAGTCTGGACATGTGCAAGTGTAACAAACACAACTCACTGTTGACCACTACATTCTCCTTTTGTGCTCACAGTTTGCAGCAGAACGATTGAGTGCCTTGAAAACATTTCACCCTAAACTATGCTTAATTAAACATGAAATGAGATGAGGCGGGATAATTGTTTTTAAACAGACTATCTTGAATGCAAAGCTTTTAAAGAACTGAGAAAAATATTTGTACTGTTAAAAGTTGTTGCAATGAGTTGCTGCTATGTGGAAATCACAGTCTAAACAATAAAGTGCAAACTGATGTAGGTTTAATTCAGCAATGCATCACGTGTATAGATTTAAAACACTAATGAAGCCAGCTATTCAGAATTAGATGCAATTACCATTAGTCAAACTCTATGTTCGGATTATTTGTGTGGTGTGCTTCATCAGAGCTTTAAGTTACATTTGGACTAGGTCTTAACAATAGTGACACGCTAAAATCTCAGTATTGAGTGCCTGCTCCTGAAGAGTGTCCCCCTTAAATTCCAGGACACACTCAGCTACAGAAGACATCCCTGTACTCCCCACAGATATGATGTATGTTAACTCCAGGAAGCTCAAAATAGCAGCATCTCCCAAACTGTGTCTTAAAAAAAAGTCAGTAGTTGTAAACTGTAAAATTTTGCAGTTGGCAAAGCAAGTTGGTTATCAAGTCAAGCTGTTTCACCAACTGCCAGTCTAATTGATTGTTTAGTGCAAGGTAACTGTGTCAGCATATAATGAGTATTCGCAGCCTGCACAGCTTGAACCGTTTCACAAGTTCCTTCAGTGTGTGCTGGGTTGGTGATAGAGAAATCTGAAAACCACCATCGACTGCATCTTTTATTCTAAAAAAAACCCTTCTCTCCCTGGGAATGAATTATGTGTGGACTATCTGGATTTGAGTGAAGGGTCTTCCTTATACCCAGCAGAACACAGTGTATATTGACAAGTTGAGTGGGCAAATGAATGGCAGATACAGTATACTTTGGATAAATGTGAGGTTATCCACTTTATAGCAAAAACAGGAAGGCAGATTATTATCTGATTGGAGAGGGCTACATTCTCCTTTTGTGCTCACAGCCACAACTGGCTCAATGAGGCCTGGGTGTCCTCGTACACTAGTCATTGAAGGTAAGCGTGCAGGTGCAGCAAGAAGGCAAATGGTATGTTGGCTTTCATAGGGAGTGGATTCTGGTACAGGAGCAGGGATATCCTGCTGCAATTAGACAGGGCCTTGGTGAGACCACACCTGGAATATTTTGTGCAGTTTTGGTCTTATCTTAGGTTCTTGCTCTAGTGGGAGTGCAGAGAAGGTTTACCGGACAGTTTCCTGGGATGACAGGGCTGACGTATGAGGAAAGATTGAATCAGTTAGGATTATATTCGCTGGAGTTCAGAAGAACGAAGAGGGATCTCATAACAGGACTAGACAGGTAGATGCAGGAAGGATGTTCCCTATGGTGGGTGTGTCCAGAACTAGGGGTCACAGTCTGAGGATTTGGGTTAGACCATTTAGCACTGAGATGAGGAGCAATTTCTCCACCCAGAGAGTGGTTGGTCAGCCTGTGGAATTCGTTACCACAGAAACAGTTGAGGCCAAAACATTTTGGCAGGGTTCTCTGTCAGCCGACACCGAAATCGGGAAAGGCGATTTGGCGGAGAATCGGTTTTGATGCCACGATCGTACCACACACCGGGTTCACACCAAATCGCAATTCTCTGGTGCCTCAACAGTGGCATAAATGCATTCAACTCCGCATGCACAGTAAACGCCATTTGCCACCATCATTAGTGGGCCTGACCCGGTGCCATGGCTGATGGAGAAAGAGTTTTGTGAGGGCCACAAAGAATCCAGCACGAGTTGAAGGATAGAAAGAAATAACATTTATTTACAATAACGTGTATATATACAGCAGCAGCAACTCCCTTGCTGCTCACTCTCCTCTAGCTGGTTCCAAACTGGCCATCAAGAGAATCTGCTAATGATTTCTCCGCCCCCCTCATTGGGGAAGCTCATACTCCCAAAGGATTGTGGGATTGTCATTAGTCCCCAGCCAGTGGTAAACAGGCACGTTATAACAGAGAGGAAGTAGGACATGGAGAGGCGCGACCATGTGCTGCCAATCCTAACACTGGCCGGGTTGGCTGGGGTGAGGAGGGGGCCCTGCCAGGGCCCAGGGAGGAGGGGTGGGCAGTGAAAGGAGCACAGGCCATGGAGCTGGGGTGGCGCCCCACGGAACTGGGGTGGTGTCCAGGCAGGACCACCATTGCCGGGCTTGCAAGGCAGCCATCTTGCTGCGCATCCCACTGACCACCCACCTTGGCCTATGGTTCTGCAGCATGCCACCGGCCGTAAGGGTGTCCCCACCAACCCCGCACCACAGCCCCCACCGTCTGCCACCCCTCCCCCACGCCATACCACACCCCCCTCCCAACCTGCTGCCACCCGCTGGCGGAGCAGCACACGGCCTGCCCAAGGCAACGGACACAGTAGCCCCCTCAGGGTGGCCCCGGATGGGGGCCACGGAGCATACTGCTAACAAGGGCAGTGTCAACCAATAGTACCCCTAGCGGCAGGGACAGGTGCCAGCCAGAGGTCCCCAGGGGCCGGGCACCGGGCCCAGCGTGCGGCTTTGACGGTGGGAGGGGACATGCGGTTTGCAGTGCCAACCGGGGCCACCATGTAGCCCGTTGGACCTGGGTTGGGCACGGGGGTACGCACTATGCTCACATGTCGGCCTTTCACCCTCTGCAGACAATGGATATTGGAATTCAACTAGCAATGGTGGCCTTCCTGCTAGTCGCCTGCGGCTGTACGAGCTTCAGCTGCTCAAGGAGGAGGAAGCTGTAGCAGCAGAACCGGTACCAGAGGAACATGAGGCAGCTGGTGAGGATGAAGAGCTGGCCGCCCAAAAGGCAGAGGAGGAGGAGAATGTGCAAAGGAGGTGCTGCATGAGGCCTCGCGTGTACCGCAGTGCCTGTCATTTGAGGACCTGCTGGACCGGGCATGCCGTCAAAGTCTCCGGCTGAGCAGGGGGACAGTGCAACATATCTGCCGGATAATGGCACAACTGGCACCATGGGGCTACGGGGGAATGGGGGAGACACCCGCTCCTGGTAGCCAGCAAGGTGACGGTTGCCCTGAACATTTACGCCACGGGGTCTTCCAGGTGCCAAGTGAGGACCTGTCCAGGATATCACAGAGCTCGGTGCACAGGTGCATTTGTGCCATCACTTTGGCCCTATATGCCCAGTTGGCACAATACATCCATTTCAATGTGGAGCGAGTCCACCAGGATACCCGGGCAGCAGGGTTCGCTGCCATTGCTGAGATGCCCCTAGTCCAGAGGGTGATCAACGGGATGCATATCCCCGTACAAGCACCTGCAGATGACAGGCCACTCTTCACGAATCTAAAGGGGTTCCACTCGTTGAACGTGCAGCTGGTGTGTGACCATCATTCATGTCTGCACCCGATACACTGGCAGTGAGCACAGCACCTTCATCCTGGCACACTCGACAATTCCTGGCCTCTTTGAGGCGCACCCCATGCTGGGGGGTTTGGCTCTTGGGCGACAAGCATTACCCACTGCGGTTATGGCAGATGAGACCCGCTACAACGATGCCCTTGCTGCGACCAGGAGCGTGATCAAGCGATGCTTTGGCATCCTGAAGATGCGATTCAGGTGCCTGGACCGCATTGGAGGGGCCTTCCAGTATAGTGATGGGAGGATTGCCCACATCGTGGTGGCCTGCTGCATCCTCCATAACATCGCGCAGCAGAGTGGCGACGTGCTGGAGGAGGAGGGGGTTGGTGAAGGATGGGTAGCACATGGGTCCCAGGGAGCTGCTGGTGGCCGCACCATATGTGCGCCAGGGCCAATATGCAAGGGACATTCTGATCACCTCCAGGTTCACCGACTAGGGGTGGTGGGACTGGCCAGGGGCACGGACATCGCATCCCACCTCCACCCCCGTCTGCAACCCTATCCATGATATCTACCTGCTGCACTGCAGAGTGTGAGCTCTGGGTTGGCAGTCACAGCAGGTATGGTCCATGGGATGCATGATGATGCTCTTAGTTGAGGTTTGGTGCTCGCAATCGTTTGACAACCTCTGACTCCTGTTCACGGTTGCACTTCCTACCATTTACCTGGCCGATCCCTGCTTGCGAGGTGGCCATTCATTCAGATGGTGCCGTCGATTCCCTGGGGGTGGGGAGGGGGAGGAGGAGGAGTGCGGTGAAGGGACACTGGAGCGGTGAGCACTGGCTGAACTGCAGTCCTTAGGCCAAGCCCACCCCCAACATTCGCCCATTCCCCGCCCCCCACCCACACACCCTCTGCGATCAGCGCCGACCAGCGCACCCTTCTGACAGAGCACCGAGTCAGTGTGTAACATTGTGCACAGGTGTTTAATGTGAAAACATGTACACAGATTTGTGCCCACATCGTGGTTGCCTTCTGCGTACTCCACAACATCGCCAGAAAAATAGACACCAGTTAGGTTGAACGGGTGCAGGGCTAAACAGTGCCCTGCAGCCATGTCAACTTAACTGGTGGCTATTTTTCTGGCCTTATGGGCCCTAACACTATGCTCAGGTGGGTCCCCAGGTGGTACAGCAGGAGTGGAGGCAGCCTGCTGTGATTCCCGCCCTGTGACCTGGTCCACTGTGGCTGGGGTGAACAGGCCTGGATGGGCCTGGCTGCTGCCCGGGAGTCCCAGGTGACGTGGTGCCACCCTGTTCTGCCTGCTGCCCATGTGATTCGCCAGGGACAGGAGGGGGGGATGGGGGGGGAGTTGTTTGAGGTGCTGCCCAACCACGCTGGGGTGGTGGAGGGTGTTGGAGACAGCTGGGATGGGAAATCAGTGTCATCCCCAGACGTGAGCTCCAGGGTGTCCTGAGATGTGGGTCGATGCTGTCCTCATCGCTGCCCAGCACCTGGTGTTCTGGCTGGGGCTGGGGTCGGGGGACACCAGAAGGACCGGGCCCATCACCTGCAGCTCCTGCAAGACATAAGACAGGATGCATGGTTGCATCACCGGTCGGGGGGGAGTGAGGGTGTGTGGGAGAGGGGTTGTGGGGGAAGTGTGGGTGTGTTCGGAGTGGGGTTGTGGGGAAAGGAGCTGCGTTGGGAGGGGGTTGGGGATTGGGGAGGGCGTGTAGGTGTGGTGGTGGTGGTGCAGCGTGGTAGTGGCAGCCAGCATGTGTGCCAGCATGTGGGCAGGGTGGGTGTTCGGCCACCCTCCAAGTGGGGGGTGGGGGGGGATGGGTAGGGTTACAGGTGTATGAGACCGGGGTTGGTGCCAGGGGCACAGTGCTGCCCTTGGCCACCCTGAGGACGTTGTGCAGTTTTCTTCCTGCACTGCTGGCCAGTCCGCACGGTGTTGCCCATGGCGCTGACCAGCTCTGCCACCTGCGTTCAGGCCTGGCGAATGGCGGCGGCTGCCGGCCTCCTTCCCACCCTGGGATACAGGGCCGCCCACCTCTTCCCCACAGCTTCTAGCAGGGCCACCAGCTCCGTGTCGGTGAGCCTCGGGGCCGTGCATCTTACTGCCATCTTTTTGGCTGGAATGGTGCGTGTGGGGAATGAAGTGTGTATGTGCGGCTGCAGCTTGTCAGCCTCTTGAGTGCCAATCACGGACCTTGCAAATCTGGCACCGTTTCTCATTGGAATCGATTGTGTTCCATGTGGCACCAGTGCTAGCCCCTTAAAGGTCGTTGAATCGGTCCAGGTGCAGCGCCATTTCTGCTGTCGTAGAACTCCACGAATCCTGCCCCGACATCAACACCGGGGCCGGGATTCTCCGAGCCCACGCGGGCTTGGAGAATCGAAGTTGAAGCCGAGACGGCCCGCGGCGCCAGTCCGTGCTCGACTGGCCGAGTTCCCACCAGCGTGGTCCTAACATGGTTCCACCAGGCGGGAGCTCGGACCTACGGCCGGGGTGGCTGTCCTAGTTGGGGGGGGGGGGGGTGGGGGACAGACTCCGAGCCCACGATTGGGGGCAGGGACGCGCAATCCGGGGGGGCCAACCTTCTTCCACGTCGGACCCGCCGATGGCAGTGCAGGGCCGCGTATCGGCAACGGCGCTGCGTGCAGCACTCTGGCACCGTGCTGGCCCCCTGTGCGCCATGGAATCACTGGGCCCAGAGGCCCATTGACGCCTGCGTGAAACACTCCGGTGTTTACGCTGGCGTCAACACTTAGCCGCCGTATTGCACGTATAGTCTCTGGACTGGAGAATCCAGCCGCATGTTTTTAAGATGCAGTTAGCTATAGCACTTGGAGCAAAGGGGATCAAAGGATATGGGGGGAAGGCGGGAACAGGCTATTGAGTTGGATGATCAGCCATGATCCTAATGAATGGTGGACCAGGCTCGAAGGGCCGAATGGCCTCCTCCTGCTCCTATTTTCTATGCTTCTATGTTTCAAGTACTTGTGGGGGTGCATTTTTAGTGATTAATGTTAGGTTACTGTTGCTGGATGAGTTTATATTCTTATGCGCCTCAGTCCTCAGAGTGCACAGATATTTTAGCTTTGTTGGCATTTTTTTGCAGACCCATGGTCCAAGACGTCTAATCTTTCTGATGTTCAGGGAATGGGTTTTATATCAAAAATGGCACATTTATGTTTAAAGTAGTGTAATAACTTAGTAAAACAATGATTGTCTTTTTCTCCCCGTGATTACCAGTAGCTGACATCAAATTAGTTTGCATGCTGCGTTATTGTTGGTTGCAAATCTGAATCTTTTCACTTATGTGTCCGGTTAAATTAGCAGGATTTGTTTCCGATTTTGAATTGTTTCCAGTCGGGCAGTGAATCAATATTCTTTGGGAATGTCTTATTTTTGTGACAGATTTAAATTTGTTCACCACACATAAATCCAGCATCTGCAAATATATTTCACTACATTATGTGGAGCGTGAAGTTTGAATTCTGAATTAAAATTCAGAAAATAAATCTATATATGTAAATGTATCTATACTTTGACAAAAAGCCTTAATCAAGATATTCAGGTGACAAAATTGAAGCCTTTCAATCAGCTTTTTCCATTATTTTCACGTTTTTTTGTGAAATGCCTTCACACTCCCTGAAAGTTGGAGTTTATACTGAAGAAAAGTTGTGCTCACATGAAAATATCTTCTCGTCAGTTGCCTGTTGCACCCCAGTTCTAAATTGCAAACCGTACCAGATGCAGAATAAACAAATATTTCACCAGGTGGCAGTAGATTCAAGTTCATTCACCCTTGGGATTGTCTTGTGGAACTACTTTATTTCTGCATCTCTTTTTTAAAAATAAATTTAGAATACCCAATTATTTTTTTTCCTAATTAAGGCACAATTTCATAGATAATCATAGATAATCATAGAATAATCATAGAATTTACAGTGCAGAAGGAGGCCATTCGGCCCATCGAGTCTGCACCGGCTCTTTGAAAGAGCACCCTACCCAAGCACACCTCCACCCTATCCCCATCACCCAGTAACCCCACCCAACACTCAGGGCAATTTTGGACACTAAGGGCAATTTAGCATGGCCAATCCACCTAACCTGCACATCTTTGGACTGTGGGAGGAAACCGGAGCACCCGGAGGGAACCCACGCACACACGGGGAGAACGTACAGACAGTGACCCAAGCCCGGAATCGAACCTGGGATCCTGGAGCTGTGAAGCAATTGTGCTAACCACCATGCTACCGTGCTGCCCTATTCATTTAACATGGCCAATTCACCTACCCTGCACATCTTTGGGTTGTGGGGGTGAGGCCCATGCAGACACGGGGAGAATGTGCAAACTCCACACAGACAGAGACCTGGGCCCGGGATTCGAACCCGGGGCCTCGGCACTGTGAGGCAGCAGTGCTAACCACTGCGCCACCGTGCTGCCCTATTTCTGCATCTTGCGATATTAGTAACAGACTTTTACTGGTGTACGGTCCGATCTTCACCATTCAGTGTATTTTTCAATAAAGACATGTCATGCCAATGTGCAATCCTATTGTCATCATATCACATTCACTTATCTTTAATTATTTACCAGATATAAAATATTGACTCTCTTTGATCCTGATCCCATCACAAGATATATTCATAAAAAGGATTTATGAGGTAATGCGTAGCTGACTGTGCGTTAGAATCACTAACACGTTCAAGTCGCTAACACTCCTTGCCCCCATCTCCATCCTGGACTGTGTACAGAATTACTTATGTACCTTGGCATTGCCGAAAAGAAAACAAATAATTCCGTGCTTTTCAGATTTCATTTGGCCCAAATAAGTCTTAAACCGTAATGAACCAAAGATTTCCACTCTGCTTTTCAAAAGGAGTTTAGAAAATGTATTTGAAAAAAATTTAAAGAATTAATCTACCATTAAATCGGTACCAGTTTTCTTTCCCTTAATAGCCTCAGCCACTGTCTCTCTGATATTTATCTTCCACTGGATCAAGTCAAGTGTGGAGAAGCCTACCTAGTGAACAAGTATGTTCTTTTAAGCACCATTAACGGCTGAGGCTCATGGTGCATAAGCAGCTTTTTTCACCCAAGAGTGGAGAATAAGTAATGCTGGAAACAGAACAGGTTGACGAGAAGAAGGATTGAGCTCATTGTTGAGCAGTGCACCAAAATTCTGCACCCCAGGTTTTAGCCCGACATTGTGATGGGGCCAGGATCAGAGGTACACAGGTGATACTGGACCCAAAGTGGGTGGCATTAGTTTAGTCAGCAGTACTCATGAAAAAATTGTGGCTCATCCAATATATATTTGCATTGGATACGATAAGATGATGCAAGCTTTGCTGTCTTCATAAACAATTATTCAAGTTTAGCTTCTCCTAGCTTTTGACGGTTTTTGATTACTATTCAATAGCTATGTTTGTTTGATTTGTAGCCCCGATGACCTGCTGAATGCTCTCAATGAAGGGATAAGTCGTGCTGATATCATCATTACTTCAGGGGGTGTATCCATGGGAGAAAAGGTAATCACCTTGAAATATAGCGACATATCTTGTGAATTGTATTTGATATGCATGGAATGGTCGGTGTGTCCACAGTCATGATTCCTCTTAAATCAGTAGAATTAGAATGCTCCCATTTTGAGGCCCTTTCACTATGTAGTATATTACTTAAGGGACAAATGATTAAAATACCAGGAAATGTGGGTTCGTCCAGAGGTGGCAGCCGTTTATCACCTTCTCTGGGGAAAATTAAACTGTTGGCAGATAAAATAATGGGGGGGGGAGATTAGGGAATGAGGAGGGTAGGGGGAGATAGTTTAGTTTAGTTTAGGTGAGACCAGCGAGTGGAGGAGGATGGACTGGGGAACTGTGTGTGTAAGCCATGTAGGCTGGGTATGGTTGCGGGGTGGGGGGGGTTAGTTACTGAGTTATGTTTATATTTGTAATTGTTGTTATAAAATCATAAATGCCTTAATAAAATGTTGTTTTTTTTAAAATACCAGGAAATGTAAATTCAGACAAAGAATATAAGATTGAAGGCTAATGGGCAAAAGGAGAAACAAATGAGTCAAATATGGGAATGTCATATTTGAAATTTCAACCATAGGATGTGGGCATCAATGGCAAAACCAATATTAATTGCCCATCCCTCATTGCCCTTTAGAAGGTGCTGGTGAGTTGCCATCTTGAACCACTGAAGTCCATGTGGTGAAGGTACTGACAGGAATTTGACCCAGATCGATGAAGGAAAGGCAATCATTTTTCAAATCAATTTGAGGGGGGTGGCTTAGAGGGGAACTTGCGGGTGGTGACATTCTCATGTATCTGCTGCTCTTGCCCTTATCGGTGATAGAGGTTGTGGGTTTCGAAGGTACTGTCAAAGTTGTTGAGTTGCTCCAGTGCATCTTGAAGATGGTACATACTGCTGCCACTGTGTGTCACTGGTGGAAGGAGTTAATGTTTACACTAGTGGGGTACCATTCAAGTGGTACTGCATTGAACTGGATGGTGTCGAGCTTCTTGATTGTTGTTGGAGCTGCACTCAGCCAGACAAGTGGAGAGTATTAGAGGTGAGCATCCTGGCAGAACCCAAAGTAAGCAACAGTAAGCATGTGCATAAATAATAAGTGCAGTTTGCTAACATTGTTGTTGATATCTTCCATTACTTCGCTGATGATTGAGAGTAGGCTGATGGGACAGCAATTGACCACATTGGTTTTGTCCAGGATATAATCCTGGACAATTTTCCACTCAGTCTTTTGAGGCCTGGCTAGTTTTGGAACACCTATCTTCAGTACTCAGTTGAAAGGTTGTCAGGGCCCATGGCCTTTGTTGTATCCAGTGTGCTCTGCTGTTTCTTGATATCAAGTGGAGTGAATTGAATTGGTTGACCGTACCTCGATAATGCTGGAGACCCCAGAGGCAGGACAGGGTGGATCATCTACTTGGAATTTGCATCAAGATAGTTGTGAAACACTTCAGCCTCGTCTTTTGTATTAGCAAACTGGGTCCCTCCCTTTGTCGAGGATAGGAGTGTCCATGGAGCTTGAGTTGTTTAATTACCCACCACCATTCATGATTGGATATGGAAGACTGCAGAGGCTCGATCTGATCTGTTTGTTGCAGGCTAGCTTAGCTCAGTCTATAAAATGCTGCTTCCGCTATTTACCATGCTTGTAGTCCTGTGTTGTTGCATCACAAGGTTGGCACCTCACTTTTCGGAAAGGCAATGGCAAACCACTGCAGTGCTTTGCCAAGCAGAACATAATCATGGACCAATCAAATGGACGACCATGGTCACCAATGCCCTTTCAGGACATGGCACCTGGAGGAGGAGGTATGTTGTCCCAGAATGCTCTTTATACTCCTGATTGAACTAAGGTCTGTCCTATTGTTGATGGTCCACAGCATCTAATGGATGCCCAGCTTTGAGTTGCTAGATCTGTTCTGAGTTTATTTCAGTTAACATAGGGGTAGTTTCATATAAGACGGTGGTGGATGTCCTCATTGTGAAAATGGGACATTGTCTCCATAAGGATCGAGTGGTGATCATTTCTTCCTTGGATGGATGCACCTGTAATAGGTAAATTGGGAAGGGCAAGGTCATGTAGATTTTTCCCTCAGGTTGGCTAACTCATCGCATTGGCACCTGTCAAAAAGTCAAAACCAAGATGAACCTGGTTCACAAACTCCCTGGAATATCATTGGGGAGCATAGTGAGATCATTTTGCACCACAACAATGCTCCTAATCTACTCTTCTACAGAATCCCACTCTTCCTCATAAACCTGTAATTGTCACACAGATCCTGGATGTGAAGCTCAATGTTGCCATTATGGCAGAGTCGGGCTGTTTGTATCCACTCCAAATGTGTGTCTCCTGGGAGTCCCACATTGCCCCACTTCCCATTCCTTAAGACACCATCGTGCTCTGTGGGATGGAAAAAGTCATGATCCCCACAGACCTTTTCATTCACAAAAATTTGGAGTACCCGCTAAGAAAATGCTTAAAATGAAGCCGGGCATTCTGGGAAAAAGCTCATCGTCATGTAGTTGGTATCAACCCACTAACTCAACAAACAGGATCAATAGACGCTCATTATTGACCCAGTGGAAAAAGTGAATGGCTGCAGCCTTCCTCGAGGACAGTGAAAAGCGTTCAACCGAAATCACTCAAGACATTGACGATGGAGCCACCTGCTCAGGTGTGGAACAACTCCAAGTGCAATTGTGGCCATGAGTTCCAGATCATGGAACACATCACGTCAACCGGTCCAGTCAGATCTGTTGCTGGGATGCACCTCATTTCACCACTGAGCGTCTCAGGGATCCACCAAATGAAGAGCCAAACTAGAAATCCCATTGTAAGCTTTTCCCATGCTAGAAAAGGAGTAGTATTATCAGTAACTCACCTACACCGACAGGGATTTTTATGTTGTCTCTGTGGGCAAAAGCAGTTAATCCAGGTACACGAGGTTTACAGAGTCAGAATAATTCTCAGATTGCGATATAATAATTTCAAACACGTTTATTTTTCCTGAATTACACTATCGTCAAATACAACACAAAAGTCCTTTCTAAATTTTATTAGGGAACGAATCATTGTCTGACAAACTAATCCACAAATGGCCCATGAATATCGAAACAGCTTTGAAGAATACAACGTGACTGATTGTAATGCATCCCCTTTGCTGAGTATGACAAGCAGCCGTCTTTTCACATCCATCCAACACTCATGCCTGAGTCCATGGAGATAAACCTCACTAATAAATTACTCTTCTTATCAGTCATACCTGTCAACACATCCTTGGTACAATGAGCATTTGATTTGCATTTGTACATTGATGACCTCTGTTTGTGCATTGTTTCTGCCCACGGGTTTAAAGTAGCTCAAGGCAAGTTTTAGTGTGTAAAATTATCAGCACCTTCTCATATATTTCCACCATAAAATTTAGGAGACTTATCAGCTGTTATTGAGTGGGAAAGGTTATTTATCTACAGGCAATGGGTTATCTTTCTCCATTTTAAATATTCTGGGAAAGACCCTCTCTTCCTTTGCATTTTAATCTTCCTCGTGCACTTGCTGCAGGTCAGAAGATAATCGAGTTGAAATATTACACAAAGCAACCTTTTAAATATTGACAAGCAAATCTGTTGTGTTAAAAATGCATCTTATTTGGTTGAACAACAATCAGAATTCTGCCTGACTTGTAAAATTCTACTGTGCAGCCATTCATATTGTGGAATAAAATGCTGAAATAACTAGCTCTCCAGACAAGAACAAGTTGCATTTCTATAGTATTGCCCATATAAAGAATTTAATTGCAAACCATACCAAAAATGGTGGACCAAGTGGAAGAGTGAAAAGGGGTTGGGGTGATGAATGAATAATCAAAATAAAGGGGAATTTTGAAAACAGGAATAATAATAGAAAGTTGTAGCTGTTGCCATTTTGGAATTGACGGTGGGATAGGGGATTGGATGATGATTGGGATAGGGGTGGCACAGTGGGTTAGCACTGCTGCCACACAGTGCCAAGGACCCAAGTTCAATTCTGACCTTGGGTGACTGTGTGGAGTTCCCATTTTCTCCCCACGTCTGCATGGGTTTCCTTCGGGTGCTCCGGTTTCCTCCCACAGTCTAAAGATGTGCAGGTTAGGTGGATTGGCTATACTAAATTGCCCCTTAGTGTCCAAAAGGTTAGGTGGGGTTATTGTGTTACGGGGATAGGGTGGGGTTCTCCAGAGGATCGTTGCAGACCCAATGGGCTGAATGACTTCCTTCTCTACTGTATGGATTCTATGATTCTGTGACTTCAGCTGGATACCACCACTGCCCTGCCTTAAGTTATATTACACACCATTGTTTTGCCAGGCCCACTTGAATTATTCAGGACAAGTGGCCCTCCAGTGAAGCCGATTCACCACTGCACATCTTTAGGTTGTGTGAGTCAGCGCCTCAGATAGTGCATACCCAGATTTCTGTAAAACCAGATGAAGGCACCATGCCATTCTTCCCAGCCTCAATTTGGATGAAGTCACCCTTGCATTTGAAAGCAGACAGATTTCCCTGGTAACACATCTATCAGCAAACAGGTGGCAAAGAGTGATGCTGCTACAGGGGTAAACACAGTCCAATTCAGTCCACAATTAAGGAGCTTTTGAATGAGTACCTATGGGATGGAATCATTTCCGTGACTGTCGCAACTTAACACCCACATCTTTGCAAATTAAACACGATAGTCAAATGCTTAGTTCAACGAATGAATACTAGTGAACTGAAGCTCTAACCTTTGAGAGTCATCCTGCCCACCTGAGCACAATTTCTTGGGCGAATATCAAAAATCTTACCATTCGGAATTCCAGTGGCAACCATGCCTTAGACAGTAGCGCACAGGTGGCTCGCGTGTGAGACGACGTCCTGATGCACCTGATTAGGCGACTGAACGAGGCAGGATTCAGCAGCAAAATGTGAGTGGTGAAAGATTCTTCTCATCGTGGTATGTCCGTTGCTCACCCAACTAAGATGAGCACACAAAAAAAGCGGTTGCAGGCAAACCGGGAGGCCCGGGAGCACAGTCGAAGGCGAGATGGCAGCGCAGTGGTCGGCCTACTGGTCGACACTTTAACACCACAGTTTAAAAAACAGAGAATTGCAACCTCAGAAGATCCAGCCAGGGTTACGGATCCGATCCGGGAAGGATGGAGCAAAATCTTGAATCCCAGGGAGCGTCGCTGCAAGAAATGGAGTCTGTGGCCGGGCATGAGAACTGGCTGGCCTCGTTGGTAGCAGAATTTACCTCAGTGACAGAAAGTCCGAAGAAGCTGAAATCGGGAGTTCTATATGGACACTCCAGAAGAAACGAATAAGCTTTTGGGTGACCACGGGATCGGGAATTTGTAAATATATTTGACTGGGTTTGGGTTTTGCTGTTGCTAGTTCGGCTGTTGTTTATTTGTGTTTCTCTTTTCCTCTTTTTTTATTCTCCTCCCTGTTTTTTCTAATCTTGGGAGTTGTTTGTTCTGGGTTTGCGTGTGTACAGGGGTGTGGGGGTGATGAGGTGGGATTGAGGAAGGTGAGGGCCTCGTGTGGGGTCCACCATACTAACGGGAAAGTTGCTAAACAGAAGAGATGTGGAGGGCAAAATGGAGATGAAGAGAGGGGGATAGTTATTTTCTTTCTTTGGCTTAGATTGTGGAGAGGAGGAAGGGGGTGGGCTGGGAGGACTGACATTGAGAGTACCGTTCGGGTGCAGATGTATAAGAGTCGATGGCTGTGGAGGCCTTTTGGAGACTCCATTGGGTGCAAACAACGACCTGACAGAGCAACGGCTAAGACAAAAATATAGCTGATTTTAGGTGAGTTGGTGACTTGGAACGTTTGGGGACTAAATGCATCTGTTAAGAGGTCGCCCATGTTTGTGCATTTGAAGAATCAAACGGCAGACATTCTGGGCGGGATTCTCCACTCCCACGCCGAAGTGGCCACGCCGTCGTGAACGCTGTCGAGGTTCACGACGGCGCGGAACGGCCCCGGTCCCGACCGATTCAGGATGCGCACCAGCGGGCAGTAGGATAGTTTGAGTAAGCTTCCGTTCCAGCTGGTGAGGTTGAGTTTCCGATATCTGGGGATGCATGTGGCAAGAGACTGGACCCAACTACTAAGTTAAATTCGGAAGAATCGTGGAGGAGTTAACGGAGGACTTCTGGAGATGGGATGTGTCACTGGCATTAACAGGGAGATTTCAGAATATAGAATTGGTGGTTCTGCCAAAATTCCAGAGTCTTCCAATTTTCTTGCCTAAATTGTTCTTTAAGAAGGTTAATAAGCTGATCCTGGGCTTTGTGTGGGGGAGGAGGATTCCTCAAACCAAGAGAGTTTCCTGGAGAGAGATAGACAAAGAGGAAGCCTGCCGCTCCCAAATTTACAAAATTATTACTGGGCTGCAAATATTGCCATAGTCCAGACGTGGATGGAGGAAGCCTCATGTAAGGGGACCACCTTGAGGGCACTGGTTTCGGCACCTCTGCCATTCTCGGCAAATCGATATTCATCGAATCCAGTAGTGAGCTCGACATTCTACACGGGTGCGGAAGCAGTGCCGGCAGCACTTTGAGATGGAGGGCCTGATAGGAAGGCACTCATTTGCGACAACCACATATTTGTCCAGTCGGGACTAGACGCTCGGTTTGGGGAGTGGGACCAGCTGGGGATTAGATGATTTGAGGACCTGCCTGTGGGGTGGAAATTTGCAAATTTGTCGGAGCTTGCAGAGGTTTACCAGTTGCCAAATGGAAATGGGTTCAGATACCTTTAGATTAGGGCTTTTCTGAGAAAGGAGGTGAGTTTGTTCCCAATGTTGTTGCCCCCGAGACTGCAGGATAGGCTCTTATCAGAGGACGAGATTGAGAAAGGCAAGATCTCTGATATCTATGCAGTACTGACCAAAAAGAATGCATCAGTGGAAAATATTCAGCTAAAATAGGAGGAGGAACTAGAGGATAGTTCGCAGGGCGGCTTTGGAAGGAGGCACTGCGTGAGATTAATGCTTCCTCGTAATGCGCTAGACTAAACCTAACCCAGTTCAAAGTGGTGCATATGACGACGGCCAGGATGAGCGATTCTTCTCGAGAGTCGGCGACCATTGCATGCGGTGATCTGGGTCCCCGGCGAATCATACCCACATGTTCTGGGCATGTCCAAAGCTGGTGGGGTTCTGGAGGGGGTTCCCAATGTACTGTCAAGGGTTTGGGGAAAGGAGGTAACATCGTCCCTGTGAGTAGCAATTTTCGGAGTGTCTGACGATCCGTGTGTTCTGGTGGGGATAGAAGCCGACGTGCTGGCATTTGCCTCCCTGCTAGTCCGGAGGAAGATCTTGCTGAGTTGGCAGGACTCAGAACTTCCAGGGGTTGGGACTTGGGTAAAGGTCCTAGCAGAATTCCTGCACGTGGAAAAGATTAAGTTCGCCATTAGAGGAATGGAAGAGGGTTTCTCCGTGAGGTGGGCGCTATTCATCAACTAAAACGTTAGGGAGAGAAGGGTCATGTCCTTTTCTTTCTTTTCTTTGGGGGAAGGGG
Organism: Scyliorhinus torazame; assembly: GCF_047496885.1. Classification (NCBI taxonomy): domain Eukaryota; kingdom Metazoa; phylum Chordata; class Chondrichthyes; order Carcharhiniformes; family Scyliorhinidae; genus Scyliorhinus; species Scyliorhinus torazame. Next base: position 236,559,021 of record NC_092708.1, on the reverse strand, counting down.
AAGGTTATTTTAGATAAAAAACTTTTGGGGGGGGTGGTAGGTGGGATTGTATACAAGTAGGGTTTGCCACGTTATGTTGTTATATTGTTATATGATATGTTATTACATCACGGTTCATTTGTTATGGCTCTTTGAGTGTTTATGTTTCTGTACGTATTTGGAAATATCTCCAATAAACTTTCTTTTAAAAAAATCTTACCATTCACGTTAATCTCCATGACTGCCACTAAGGTTAATCCTCTTTCATTCACGATCCATCTTTACTAATATGTTCACATACCCTTTTGCTCTGCCCTCCTAAATGTAAAGGAATGGAAGGTACCATTTTGTTGTCTTCTGAATGGTATGCGAAGGATGAACTGATGCAGTCAGATTGTCTACCTCCCTGCTTCCTATTTGTGAATTGAGGAAGATGCATACTTTCCACAATTGCCTCTGAGGTCATTGGCAAAAGAGACAATGGAGTTACGAGAAAAACCCTATCACATAGCGAGTGGTTGGAATCTGGAATGCGCTGCCTGAGAAATGCGGCGGAGGCCAATTCAATCGAGGCATTCAAAAGGGAAAGCGATTATTAATTGAAAAGTATAACGTACAGGGCTATGAAGAGAAGGCAGGGGAGTGGCATGGGGAGAATTGTCCCTTTGGAGAGCCAGTACAAACATGATGGGCTGAATGGCCTCCGCCAGTCCTGTAACTATGCTGAGATTCACACAATACACCAATCCAACTGGCTGTTGTTCCTTCAGCTTGAAAATTAACGAGACGATGAATTGTTGCTACTGTTCCAATTGTTTTATAGTAAATGAGTATATGTTATTTCCCCTCCTCAGGAAAGGGTGGCGATATCTACAAATTATGTTATGCCATACCAAAAGGCAGGCGGAGACAATCACAAAGCTAAGACCAGCATTGTGATAGCTTTCGTGCTCACCTCTTTGTGATTTGTGGAGAATTTCTCTCAATCGGGGAGTGCAGACATGACTAGTTAGATCAACTCACTTTCTTTTTATCATTATGTTTTTGAGTTTCTGGAGCACCAGTTTCCACTTGAGTAATTTTGCAGCAGCTCCCACAAATGGACTTGATTCATGTGATCCAGAAGCTGCAGTCTGGCTTTGCAGAAAGTGTGTGTTTAGCAGGATTAGTAATAAGTAACTGTAATCTGTGTTCTGCAGTATACAGAGTCGCATGCTTTTCTGTCAATCAGTTCAGTGTGGTAGAATGACAAAGACAGGCCAGCACATTAACAAGCTGGATTAAGCCATTTATCTATGATTAAATAGAAACAAATCAAACTTGAACATATTTGACAAATATCAGATGACACACAGAAATCTGATGAGCACTGGCATTAGGGGTTCATTTACATTTTATTCTTGAGATGTGGGCATCGCTGCATTTGTTGTCCATCTCTAATTGTCCACCGTCTTGAAGATAGTTACATGGGTAAGATGGGTATAGAGGGTTATGGGCCAAGTGCAGGGCAACTGGGACTAGCTTAATGGTAAAAACTGGGCGGCATGGACTGGTTGGGCCGAAGGGCCTGTTTCCATGCTGTAAACTTCTATGATTCTAAGTGCCATAATAATAATAATCACTTATTGTCACAAGTAGGCTTCAATGAAGTTACTGTGAAAAGCCCCGAGTCGCCACATTCCGGTGCCTGTTCGGGAAGGCCGGTACGGGAATTGAACCCGCGCTGCTGGTCTTGTTCTGTGTTATGAGCCAGCTGTTTAGCCCACTGTGCTAAACCTACCCACATGGTGTAGGAACACCCACAATGCTGTTAGGGAGGGAGTTCCAGGACTTTGATCCTGCAACAGTAAAGGAATGGTGATATAGTTCCAAATCAGCAAGGTGAATGGCTTGGAGGAGAACTTGCAACTGGCATTTGCTGCCCTTGCCTTCAAGTTGGTAGACATCATGGACTTGGAAGGTGCTGTTGAAGGAGCCTTGGTGAGTCACTGCAGAGCATTTGGTAGATGGTACACACTGCTGCCATAGTGCAACAGTGGTAGAGAGAGTGAATGTTTAAGGTGGTGGATGGGGTGCTAATCAAGTTGGCTTTTTTTTATTCATTCATGGGATGTGAGCATCATGGGCATTTATTGCCCATCCCTAGTTACCCTTGAGAAGGTGGTGGTGAGCTGTCTTCTTGAACCGCTGCCGTCCATGTGCTGTTAGGGAGGGAGTTTCAGGATTTTGACCCAACAACAGTGAACAAACGGTATATTTATTTCCAAGCCAGGATGGTGAGTGGTTTGGGGGGGAACTTCCAAGTGGTGTCGTACCCATATGTTTGCTGACTTTGGCCTTCTAGATGGTAGCAGTCATGTATTTGGAAGGTGCTGCTTAAAAAGTTTTGGTGAATTTCTGCAGCACATCTAGACATTGCTGTTACTGCATGTTAGTGATGGAAAGAGTGAATATTTGTGGAAGGGTTACCAATAAAGCAGGCTGCTTTGTCCTGGATGTGTCAAGCTTCTTTAGTGTTGTTGGAGCCGCGCTCATCCAAACAAGTGGAGAATCACACTGCTGATTCATGCCTTGTAGATGTGGAAAGGCTTTGAGGAAACAAGAGATGAGTTACTCACCTCAGAATTCCCAGCCTCTGACCTGCTCTTGTAGCCACAATATTTATATATCTGATACAGTTCAGTTTCTGGTCAGTAGTAACCCCCAGATGTTAATAGTGGAGGATTCAGCGATGGTAATGCCATTGAATGTCATGGGGCAATGGTTAGATTTTCTCTTGTTGGAGATGGTCGCTGCCTACCACTTGTATGGTGCACTTAGCAGTCCAAGTGTGGATATTGTCTGCATATTGGCATGGACAGCTTCAATATCTGAGGAGTTGCAGGAGGTACTGAAATTGTGCAATCGCCAGTGAACATTTCCACTTCTGAATGTATGACTTTTGTCACCAACTCTACTGCAGTACTTGAACCAAGTTCTTTTATCCTCTTGAACAGCGACCCTCTTTCTCCAGCATATGCTTTTTCACTTTTGAGAACAACCTCTATTCTCAGAATTCGTACAAGACCCCTCAACTGGAGATATCCCCAGTTTTTTTTTTAATCCCAGTATTTACTCTGATCCATGTTACGGGAAACGTTGTTTTCAGAAGTAGATTCAACAGTGAAGTTGACTGATACAAAGCGAATAAGAATTATTTGTCCATTTTCTTGCAGAAATTATTTGGGGGGCGGGGGGAAGTTGCTTGACGTTTTGTGTTTCAAAAAGATACAGGGCAGAATTGTACATCCCCTCCCCCCAGGTAGGTTCAGAGGCAGTGGACGCTGAGAGGAGCATGAAATCAAATGGGCCAGATTCCCCCTCGGGTACCCACGAACCCAAACCCAGATGCAATTTCACGTTTTAACTCGCACACAACGAGGACACATTCACCCTCCGTAGGACCTATTTTTATGCCCGCACCTCCCCGCCCAACTCCTCCTCCCATTTACGCTTGACCTCCTCCACAGGAGCGCCCTCCCTCTCCATTAGCTCCCTGTAGATGTCCAACACCCTCCCCGCCTCAATATCTTCCTCCGACAACAGCTTGTCCTGCAACGCCAGATGCGGCAGCCCCCAGAAGAATGGCACCTCTCTCCTCACAAAGTCCCTCACCCGCAGGTACCTAAAACCCTTCCCTTTGGGCAGCTCATACGTTTCCTCCAACTCCTCCAGACCTGCAAACTTGCCCCCTATAAACAAGTCCCTAAAGTACTCTATCCCTGCCTTCCGCTACCCCTGGAACCTCGCATCCATCCCTGCCAGGCACAAACCTGTGATTATTACATAGCGGCGTCCACAACGACATGCCCTCTAACCCAAAATGTTTCCTGCACTGGCTCCACACCCGCAATGCTGAACCCACCACTGAGCTCACAGAGTGCCCGCCGAAAATGGAAGGGGTGCCAACAACAGTGCCCTCAAACTTGTGCCCCCCACACGACACAGCTTCCATCCGCTCCCAAACCGAATCCTCCTCCATTGCCCATTTTCTCACTATTGCGATGTTTGCCGCCCAATAATAATTTATCAAATTCGGCCAAGCCAGCACCCCTCCACCTCGCTCCCTCTCCAAAAACACCCTCCTCACCCGTGGGGTCTTCCCCACCCCGACAAACACCGAAATTATCCCATTTTCCTTCTTAACAAAAGGACTTTGGGACGAAGATGGGGGGGGGCTCTGGAACATGAACAAGAACCTGGGCATTCAAAGTATCGTATTGCATCTTTGACTTTGTCTACATATATATATATATGTTTCTGGAACCCACCTCTTTATTCACCTGAGGAAGGAGCAGTGCTCCGAAAGCCAGTGATTCGAAATACACCTGTTGGACTTTAACCTGGTGTTGTAAGACTTCTTACTGGTCCCATTTAAAACAGAGAGGAGGAGAATTTGTTTCTTCCCCAGAGACAACGGTAGATGCATTCTTGACTAACAAGGGAGTCAAAGGGTATCAGGGATAGGAAGAATAGTGAAGGTGAGGCCACAAGAGCCACAATCAGATCAGCTATGATCTTATTGAACGATGAAATAGGCTCAAGGGGCCAAATGCCCTACTCCTCCTAATTTAGATGTCCAGAGGGAGAAAATGGGATGGTGTTTGCAACAATGATGTCTGTCTCCTCTCTTTTATTTTGTATCCATTGAACAGGGCAGCCTCCATTCTAACAATAGCTGCTTGAAACCATGAAAAGCAGAACTCCCTGTCATTATCATGGGGACCACACCATAATGTGAAATGCGTTAGCGTAATGGATATGGAGTAAAGTGCTGTTATGTAATGATGGCTGGTATTCATTTCAAAATGGTGTTCACCAAATAACGTGCTTTTACTAGTATCATTACTGTCACTGATAGGATTACCTGAAGCAGGTGTTGGACATTGACCTCCATGCACAGATCCACTTTGGCAGAGTCTTCATGAAACCAGGGTAAGTGCCGATAAAACACAAAAATGCGATAATTTTATAGCATAATGTAATATTGACATTTAAAATATTCGAGACCTCTAGCATGATTACAGTCAGAGATCTCAACAGATTGATTTCCAGTCATAAAGAAAAATTGCATCTAGCAATGGACCAGAGGTTAAATATTATTTACAGCCTTGATTTGCAAATTATTATTGAGAATGAACTGACCTTTTTTTTTATTTGTACTGGGAAATAGAAAATGAAAGAGAGACAAAAGGATGGTATTATAGAACAGCATTTTACCTGTGGTATAGGGAGTTAATTGTATTTCTCAGCTCAGTGACCTTACCACCTAAGAGGTTACTGTCTCTCTCTGTACAAATAGCTCCTTCCCCAGGCAGTAGCTTGAGAGAATGACACAACATTGATTTTGAACATTTTAACACCCTTACGCTGAAGTTTCCTGTCAATTGTACAGTTGGTCTCTTGACAAAGTGCTTCATTGTACTCTACATGTCATGTCACAAAGTGATAAGAGTTTGAATCACAAGGTAATTATGGACGAGTACTGCCATTCGATTTGCCAACCCTCCGAGAATAATAAAACAATATTTTATGTTGGTCCCAATTGAGTGAGATGGGTCAGTTTGCTCCACAAGAATCATCAACCCCTCTCTCTCCCAGTGCCACCCCCCCCCCCCCCAACCGAACACCCCTTGACACTACCCAACGTTTCTTGCTGAGTCTTCCGAACCTGGCTTCTCCAGAAATGAGGTATCCCTCGGAGAACTCCGTCGCAGAACTGTAACGTTGTGGGGAAGACCAGACGCACATCCATTTGTACAGCACTAGCTGCCATGTGGTAACTATGAATGTCCAGTGTTATTGCTAGTAAATAGGTGAGTAGATGAATGAGTGAAGGGTATGGTGTCAGGGTGGGTGGCTGGCTGGCTGAGGATAATGGTTAGGGTGTCTGGGGTAAGTGAATAGGTGACTAGGGTGTCAGGTTGGTGAGGTTGGGGGGCTATTTGGATCAGGAGGGGTATCCGGTCAGATGGAGTAGTCAGGTCGGGGGCTAGTAAGTTCAGGTCGAGGTGGTGAGTGGTCAGGTAGGGTAGTCATGTCCATTCGGGGGGCTGTAATCTGGTCAAGTGGAGTTGGGGATCATCACAGAATCATAGAATTTATAGTACAAAAGGAGGCCATTCGGCCCATTGAGTCTGTACCAGCCCTTGGAAAGAGCACCCCACTTAAGCCCATGCCTCCACCTTATCCCAGTAACCCCACCCAACCTTTTGGACACTAAGGGGAATTTTATCATAACCAATCCACCTAACCTGCACATCTTTGGACTGTGGGAGGAAACCGGAGGAAACCCACGCAGTCACCTGAGGCTGTAATTGAACACACAACCTTGGAGCTGTGAGACAGCAGTGCAAACCACTATGCCACCATGCCACTCGGGTGGTAGTGGGGGGGGGTGTTCAGTGTGTGATTTGGGGGTCTGTTCTGTAGTTGCCCAGGAGTTCAACTAGGATTTTTCTGTCTGCCATTTCCTGGCTAACTATTCAAGTAAGTACCATGGAACTGTCCAAAGTCTCCAACTCCAAGTCTAACACTTTTGCAAGGGTCCCAGGGAGCAGGGAAATTGCCTGTTGGAAGTTGAATATTCCCGAGAAATTCTCATGGAGGCCCAAGTATCAGGACTTCATGGGATCCCAATGTGTATCTTGGATCGTATATTCAGTCGCCGGCGATCCGGAGACTGGAAAACCTGGGGCCTGGTGTCCACTCCGTTTATTGATCATTGTGTGTGTGATGGGGAGCATTTTATCACTCCTGAATTTGCCTATCTGTTAAATTGAAACTTGGAATTATTTGTCATTTGTCACATTTGTAGAATAAGCTACAAAATATCCCATACTGTTCACTATCTTGGACATTTCAATAAGATCACCTTTTAGAGATCTCCCCAAAGTCTCGCCACCATTTACAAGGTATGAGTCAGGAAAGTGATGGAATTTTCTTCACTTATCTGGATGACTGCAGATCCAACAACACTCGAGAAGCTCAACACCATCCAGGACAAAGGTTGATTGGCACCTCATCCACCATATCTTAGCTCCCCCCACCAGTGGCAGCAGTCTGTACCATCAACAAGATGCACTGCAGCAACTCGACAAGGCTCCTTCGACAGCATCTTTCAAACCCATGACCTCTACCTCCTAGAAAGACAATGGCAGTAGATGCATGGGAACATCACCACCTGCAAGTTTTCCTCCAAGCCACTCACCATCCTGACTTGGAAATGTATCGCTGTTCCTTCACTGTCACTAGGTTACAATCCTGGAACTTTAACCTTACAGCACTGTGATGTTGTAAAAGAGCACAATCTATTGAACTAAAGCTCTGCTTCCATTTTTCATCCATTGTTTAACTATGAGGAGCAGGATATGTGCAAAACTTTACAGGGGGGTGGCCTGGCCTTTATCAGCGATTCTTTTTTTTGAGGGTGACCCTTTTCTCTTTCATTACTTCTAAGGGATCGTTCCAAAGTTTTTGTGAAGTAGCCATCTTGATACGCTGCTTGTCTCAAATTAAATTTTTTTTAATGCCGCAAAAACAGTAGGATTTGGCTATTTTCTTGGCGAGAATTGCCTGGATCACACCTATAAATATATCATGCAATTTGTGGAGTATGGCTAAAGACCTCGAGGCTCATTATGATTAATTTGGTGAAACTAATCTACTCATTACAGTTGATTCCCGCAAAATACATTTTAATTTTTTAAAAAACTTTATTATTTGAATATCAACTTCCCATATTCCAGATTCTGTTCTCTTATTCATTGCTGTTTTAGGATTGCTTATCCTCAGGTCTCCTCATGGAATTTTGTATTTAATTTGGGTGGAAAAGTTTTATTTTTAAAGATTCGCTGTTGGCAATTGATCCTGCCCTTGGGTTTGGTTCTCCTCATTGCCACTCTATTGTGTTTCATACTCAGTTCCATTAAGGAGTGCTGTTCCTGCACTGTTGTTAAATGTTAGGACTTTTGGATGTTTTAACTCATCTGCCGAAAAATAATTGTCTCTATTTGATCTGTGACTTCCAAACATGGTTGGTTGATGTAATATGACAGCTCACCATGAGTAGCCAAGATATGTATATCGTTGGTTGGTCAGTTGTGAAAATAATGGATTTATACTTCATAGAATCATTGTAAGCAGTATAACCCACATGTTTGGAAGGTACTGTCAACACAGCCTCAGCTAGTTGCTGCAATGCACCTTGTGGATGGTACACACTTCAGCCACTGAAGGAGGGAGTGAAGATGTCATGAATGCGGTGCCAATTAAGCAGGTAGCTCTTGAGTGATGTTACAGCTGCACTCATCCAGGCACGTGAATCACACTCCTGACTCATACCTTGGGGAGATCTGAAAGATCTTATTTCAATGTCCAAGATAATGAATGGTATGGAAAATTTTGGAGATTATATTCAAAGAATGTCTGTGTGGAGACCGCCGTTCTCCCTGTGTCTGCGTGGGTTTCCTCCGGGTGCTCCGGTTTCCTCCCACAAGTCCCGAAAGACGTGCATGTTAGGTGAATTGGACATCCTGAATTCTCCCTCTGTGTACCTGAACAGGCGCCAGAGTGTGGCGACTAGGAGATTTTCACAGTAACTTCATTGCAGTGTTAATGTAAGCCTACTTGTGACAAAGATTTTTTTTTTTTAAATAATTCACAGTTGCAATTTAACAGTAACAAATTCAAGACAGATGCTAGAAAGCTCCCCTTCATACAGAAATCTTACCAAAAAATGGCAAGGGTGAGAAAGGTGGTGCAAAGCCGTCGATGGGATTTATCACAGAATTTTGAGCCTCTTAACAAGTTTTTTTTCGCCACGTAAATCAGCCTCCCACTACTCAGCTCGCCCTGGGAAAACCTAATCGCTGCAATCACTGGGGAGCTCCATACAAATGCCTCCCCAGCACTTGTTCCAGATCCAATCCAAGGGATGTCATCCAGAGAGCCTGCTCCAAGATTCTCAGAGGGAGCCCAAACATTTGGATGGAGTGCAACAGAAGCGGGATGTCCTGTATCCTGAACTCCATGTGACCACCCCCTCCCTGGGAGGCCATTGCAGCATTCGTCAGCGCCACCCACCTCACTGCAGGAGAGGACGGAGCAGCAGTCCCGAAGAAAATGAATTATCATCTTCACGCAGTCTTCCACCTCTCAATGCAGCCCCTCACCCACCCCTCGCACCTCCAAGGTGACCTCTCACCCAGCCACCTCACGGGTTCCCCATCTGTCACAGCCCCCCCCCCCCCTCCTTGGTGTTCCCCCTGATGTGTTGGGTAGGCTGGGTCGATGTGGACTGCACTTGATGCAGTGTAGCGAGAGACAGACCGCCAACACTTGATAAAATGCAACACGATTTTATTCAACATCCAAACTATTATACATGTTCAACTGTGGGTATGACACTATGCTGACTTGATTGGGTTCTATGTTCTATGAGACCTGATACTAGCCTAACCAGACTTACCACATGGTGTAGGCACTGGCTAGCTCACAAGTTCTGACTGTCTCAGAGGCTGGGTCCCGAGAGAGAGCGGGAAAACTGGTGCCCTCTGGCTTTATAGTGGTCGTGTCCTGTCTGGTGATTGGCTGCTCTGTTCTGTGTGCTTAGTGGTCATCCTGTGTGTCAATCACTGCCTGTCTGCCCTCCGTTGTATACATAGATGTATATTATGACACCCCCCCACATGCCCCCAGTCTTAACTCTGGCCGTCACATCCGTACTCCCACTCCAGCCCCATGCATACCACACCTCCACCATCTTAACTGGCAGGACTCCCGCCTCCACTCTTCCCATCTGTTATCCCCACAGGACAAACTCGAGCACAACGGGCATGAGATGGCACAGAGTCATGCGAGAATTCTCAGCCCCCCCCCCCCATGAGGAAAGAGCCCTTGAGCTGCCAGGAGATGCTCAGGACTCTGCGCCTGTGCTGATGGCAAAGTGGGGGCAGCAAGCAAAAGTGAGAACCCTAAGGACACACAGTCATTCCTCAAACCTCACATGAGTAATCTTGGTGCGTCACCTATCTCCCGTGATGTACTATTGCCATCTTCCTTCCATTGCAATGCAATCAGTCGAGCAGCCCAGACCTTCCTCCCCTCTCCTGGAACAACAGACTCAAGGAGCTCGGAGGATGATTTTTCAAACAACCATCGAGCAGGTGTCACAGCTGTCACTTGCACCCTCCACCAACGCAGATATTCACACCTCGGTGAGATTAAGTAGTAGGCAGGCTTCTGGGTCACTTACTGGTGAGCTCCTCATAGCTGAAGATCCACAGTAGGTGGAGGCAGGGATTTGGCACTTGACGGAATGCCAGAGACCAGGACTCTGCTAAGCCACTGGCCAATGGTGTGAGCCTGGGTCCAGTCGTTCCAGAGCTGCTGGAGCTACAACGACAGAGTCAAGAGAATCAGGAAGGGATGACACCATCTGTCCTCAGACTGAAAAGCCCACCAGAGGAGTCCAAAAACCGTCTGACCGAGGAAATTATGCTGTCAATGCAACGCAATGAGGTCAACTCTGTGAGGGTGCCATCCGCAGCGGAGATCTTGGTGCAAAATTTGCACTCCTTGGAGGTGGATTCTGCTCTATGGCTCAGCTTATGACCTGCATGGCTGAGGCATGACTTACATGGTACAGGGCTTCCACTGCATCATGCAGGTATTGGTGGGAATCCACGAGATCTGTGCCAGAGGAAGGTGGGGCTTCTCAATCTCACTCCAGCTGCTCCTGTATCCCATGGCGAAGCTCAGGTGGCCCCAGGCAACCAAAAGGAAGAGGGTAGACAGGAGTGCCCCCCCCCCCCCCCCCCGGGGCCTTCTACTCAGGAGACCCTTGGGTGTCCAGCCCATCAGATACCCCCTCCTGTGAGCGACACAACGGCAGCCCCGAACACTGAGGTGGGCAGCACTGCAAGACCCATGCTGCCCGAAGGTACATCAATGTCCATGTCCCCCAGGTGGCGCCCATGAAAGCAATCTCAGGCAACAGGCATGGAAGGCAGCAGACTGCCTCAACCTTAACTGTGGATCCTGGGGAAACACCTAGATGTAGTGGGAGGTTACAAAGACTAGGAAACTGTAGGCACCTGGTGGGCACAGGTGAGCATAGGTTACCACCATAAAAAAGCCTATGTTCCTTTGTCTCTACCACCTCCGCACTGATCCCCAGTAAAGACACCTCTGGCCACCTCTCTCCCCACAGTGATGAGGAGGCCATGGGTTAACGAAGTGTAGAGAGGCTGACCCAGCTCTCAGGCCAGTTGGAGGAACAGAGTCTCTGACCTCGAAGGGGGCTGTAACAGATGAGAGCTCATCCTGCGCCTCTGAACTCCATGATAAGCCCATTTAATGACAGGACATGTTCAGCTCTCTGTCAGGCAGGAGTCAGACATCTCGTTGAGGAAGAGAAAAGCTCTGTCCTCAATGCAAATCATCATCATTCTCCTGCAGAGTGCAGCCAATGGCTTTAGGGCCATGTCCATGGAATCGGGCACCATCACAGAAACCTACCGCTGGCACCACACTAACGATGAGATAACAGTCTTCATGGTAGGAGATCTACTCACCCACTAGCCCTGAGCGTCCCCAAACTGAGAGGCTATGAGGATATCCCTAGCCCAATAGCCCATGTGGGCCCTGACCATGGCCTGGACCTTTCCTCCTCCCCCCTCCATGGGTTGTCTCTCACTATCCTTCCTCAACCTCATCCAAGGAGATGTGGCGCTCCTCCATATTCTCCTGGTCCAGGTGCTCACGATTATGGGGAACACTCTCTGGGGGCTGTATTGCAGTACACCCCCTGACCAGTCCAGGCACTAGAATCACATCTTCAGCTGTCCAATCGCCTACTCGACCAGCACGTGCCTTGATGCATGAGCCTCATTGTAGCGAGTCTCCGCATCAGTTTATGGCCTCCACACTGGCGCCAACAACCACCTCCTTATTGGGTACCCCTTGTCTCCAAGAAGCCATCCCTCCAGACGCTGCTTTCCCTGAAAAATCTCTGGGATCTGTGAGCACCCAAAGATATAACTCATGGACGCTTCCCGGAAATGGGCACACACCTGTATGATTCGCATTCTGTGATCAGAGATGATCTGGATGTTGAGGGAGTGGAATCCCTTGCGATTGATAAATGGCACCTCATGATGGCATGGAGACTGCAGGGCCATGTGGGTGCAGTATATCGCCCCCTGCACCTCGGGCATGGCAGTTAAGCGGGCAATGCCCATGGCTGTGGTATCTTGCCTGTCCTGGTCCCGATCTAAGGTTATGTACATGTGGGCGCTCGCATAAAGAGCATCTGTAACTTCCCTAATGCATTTGTGTGCGGTTGACTGGGAAATGCCACACAGATGCCCTGTGCAAATGCCACACAGATCATCGATCTGCCCTGAAACGAGCTGCTCGTTTACAAGTTCGGAGAGGCAGTGCCTTTAACAGCCTCAAGCAGTGGGTGTCCTCCCATTCCATGTGGTGCCAGTTCTTGAAGGAGTTGGCAAAAGTGATTCATGGGACAGATGCCGTCTTCTCCGGCACCGTGTCTCCAATATCTGTAGATAGGATGTCCAACTTCAGAAGACCCTTTGTCGGCACGGTATCAAACACGGTTGTTCCCTCTGTGGCGCTGCTTCTGGAGCTGCTATGGGCCCAGCGTCCTCCTCCTCAGCAGGGTGCTGGTTCTGGCTGCCTGCAATGGCACATCTCTGTCTCGGCTGCTGCTTTCTCACAAGTAGTAGAAGCACCAATTCGACAGGCTCCATGATTCTCCAGAATCATGAACACCAAAGTGAGAGGTAAGGATTCTTGAGAAAACCCTGACCCTCATCCCTCCACCCATGTGCTTCCCCTGTAGTGAGAGCCTTTCCACTGAGCCCTATACCCTCCACTCCCACACTGGTATATCCCCACAGCTGCCCTCTCAGCCCTACCAGGATTTGGCACTTGGACCCTCAAGTGTCTAACTGGCACATTTATCCCAACATTTCCCAAACCCCGCCCTCCCAAACCTTGCGTTTGATGACAGGGCAGTTAAATGGGTGCATGGGACCGTGTCTGCATCCTTACGGGGCACCTCAAAGATTCTCCCATCATGACTTAGAATGGGGTGAATGATGATGGACTTCACCATGAAGCCTTGCATTGGGTACACATCAATGTATCCCGTGTGATGTAAAATCTCGTATGAGAATTGGAGTTCAATTCTTGGGCTATTTTAATCAAACCAGATAAACTAAATTTAATAAAGTGAGGGACAAATTAAAAAGGGCAGCCCCTTAAAGGGATACTGCCTTAAATACAAATTGCAAATGAAACTTAAGCCTCAAAATGAAATGTGATTAAAAGGGTTGATAAAGCACCCTAGACCCTACGGTGCCCACCGGGGGCAGACGGTCTTGATGGTGCCCATGAACATTGCACCCTCCCTCTCCAGGGACACCCGGCCACAAATATAGCCGCGGAAGAAGGGCAGACAGTTGGGTTGGACGACCCTCTCGGTCGCGCAGGGACTCCTTTCAGTGGCGGTGAACTTTAGCTCTGCAGATTTCATTTGCAAAATGACTTGTCAATGAAGTGATCACTAGCATATCAGGCAGAAGACTGCCTCTTGTGGCAGACAGGGCACAGTTGATTAAAGTGAAGCCTGCAATTAGCATGACAAGTACAAAACTTCAGGGGCACCCTCATTCTCACGGATTTCACAACCCTACACAACTTATTCCTGACAGAAAAACTTCCCATGACCAGTGAAATAGAAATTTAATAGACGTGAACCCCGAGGTCCTCAGAGTGCTGCCCGAGTGTGGGGTTCTACTCGCTGTTCCGTTCTTCCCCAAGTGAGAGGTTCATCATTCCTCATGAGGTAGGGATGCAACCCATTCCTGAGCGCCCCACTCTGCCCTTACAGCCTGACCTCTCATGGTACCCCACCCAGGAACCTCACAGTCACCCCGAGCACTGACACTCCGTATTTACCTTCTCTCACCCACTTTGCCCCCTCAGCAGCGATTTGAGCACAAGCCCAGCAAGGAGGACACAGGAAGCACTGCGTGCCAGCCTCCAAACCCCCTAATAGCAAGGGGCGGCCAAAGTAAATGGAAGGTAAGGCCCGCTAGCGAGCCCTTCCCCCGAGATTGAGTGACTGACTCCCAGCCCAGCCCCAAGTTGAACTTATCTGTGTCCCCACGTCCTCTCCAGTGTACCATGAGCAGTGAAGACCCTGGAGAATCATGGCTGTCGAAGCACTCACCTCTGATATCCCCTCAGAGGTGAGGATGCCAGGTTAACCCGTTGTAAATGACGGCAGCATCACATCATGCCCGTAGCCGGTTAATATTCCATGGGGGGGGGAGGGGAGGAGGAGGTCTGGAGAGAGTGCTCGCTGACCCTATGTCATGCTAATGTATTAAAATGTTAGAATTACGTTCCCGGGCTCCCGCTGTGTGTTTCACACTACTCCACTGGGGGGGGGGGGAACATCACGAACATCACGAAACCCATTCGTGGCGGAGAGAATCGCATTTTTGAAATCTCTCTGGATTTTGAGCCTAAGCTGCTTATCTTTTTGTAAAAATATTTTTATTCAATTTTTTCACTTTATATAATGCAAAATAACATAGAACATAGAAAAATACAGCACAGAACAGGCCCTTCGGCCCACGATGTTGTGCCGAACCTTTGTCCTAGATTAATCATAGATTATCATTCAATTTACAGTGCAGAAGGAGGCCACTCGGCCCTTTGAGCCTGCACCGGCTCTTGGAAAGAGCACCCTACCCAAACTCAACACTTCCACCCAACACCAAGGGCAATTTGGACATTAAGGGCAATTTATCATTGGCCAATTCACCTAACCCGCACATCTTTGGACTGTGGGAGGAAACCGGAGCACCCGGAGGAAACCCACGCAGACACGGGGAGGACGTGCAGACTCCGCACAGACAGCGACCCAAGCCGGAATCAAACCTGGGACCCTGGAGCTGTGAAGCAATTGTGCTATCCACAATGCTACCGTGCTGCCCTTGAGAACAAATAAATCTACACTATCATTTTAATGTAATCCATGTACCTATCCAATAGCTGCTTGAAGGTCCCTAATGTTTCCGACTCAACTACTTCCACAGGCAGTGCATTCCATGCCCCCACTACTCTCTGGGTAAAGAACCTACCTCTGATATCCCTCCTATATCTTCCACCTTTCACCTTAAATTTATGTCCCCTTGTAATGGTTTGTTCCACCCGGGGAAAAAGTCTCTGACTGTCTACTCTATCTATTCCCCTGATCATCTTATAAACCTCTATCAAGTCGCCCCTCATCCTTCTCCGTTCTAATGAGAAAAGGCCTAGCACCCTCAACCTTTCCTCGTAAGACCTACTCTCCATTCCAGGCAACATCCTGGTAAATCTTCTTTGCACCTTTTCCAAAGCTTCCACATCCTTCCTAAAATGAGGCGACCAGAACTGTACACAGTACTCCAAATGTGGCCTTACCAAAGTTTTGTACAGCTGCATCATCACCTCACGGCTCTTAAATTCAATCCCTCTGTTAATGAACGCGAGCACACCATAGGCCTTCTTCACAGCTCTGTCCACTTGAGTGGCAACTTTCAAAGATGTATGAACATAGACCCCAAGATCTCTCTGCTCCTCCACATTGCCAAGAACTCTACCGTTAACCCTGTATTCCGCATTCATATTTGTCCTTCCAAAATGGACAACCTCACACTTTTCAGGGTTAAACTCCATCTGCCACTTCTCAGCCCAGCTCTGCATCCTATCTATGTCTCTTTGCAACCGACAACAGCCCTCCTTACTATCCACAACTCCACCAATCTTCGTATCGTCTGCAAATTTACTGACCCACCCTTCAACTCCCTCATCCAAGTCATTAATGAAAATCACAAATAGCAGAGGACCCAGAACTGATCCCTGCGGTACGCCACTGGTAACTGGGATCCAGGCTGAATATTTGCCATCCACCACCACTCTCTGACTTCTATCGGTTAGCCAGTTCGTTATCCAACTGGCCAAATTTCCCACTATCCCATGCCTCCTTACTTCCTGCATAAGCCTACCATGGGGAACTTTATCAAATGCCTTACTAAAATCCATGTACACTACATCCACTGCTTTACCTTCATCCACATGCTTGGTCACCTCCTCAAAGAATTCAATAAGATTTGTAAGGCAAGACCTACCCCTCACAAATCCGTGCTGACTATCCCTAATCAAGCAGTGTCTTTCCAGATGCTCAGAAATCCTATCCTTCAGTACCCTTTCCATTACTTTGCCTACCACCGAAGTAAGACTAACTGGCCTGTAATTCCCAGGGTTATCCCTAGTCCCTTTTTTGAACAGGGGCACGACATTCGCCACTCTCCAATCCCCTGGTACCACCCCTGTTGACAGTGAGGACGAAAAGATCATTGCCAACGGCTCTGCAATTTCATCTCTTGCTTCCCATAGAATCCTTGGATATATCCCGTCAGGCCCGGGGGACTTGTCTATCCTCAAGTTTTTCAAAATGCCCAACACATCTTCCTTCCTAACAAGTATTTCCTCGAGCTTACCAATCTGTTTCACACTGTCCTCTCCAACAATATCGCCCCTCTCATTTGTAAATACAGAAGAAAAGTACTCGTTCAAGACCTCTCCTATCTCTTCAGACTCAATACACAATCTCCCGCTACTGTCCTTGATCGGACCTACCCTCGCTCTAGTCATTCTCATATTTCTCACATATGTGTAAAAGGCCTTGGGGTTTTCCTTGATCCTACCCGCCAAAGATTGTTCATGCCCTCTCTTAGCTCTCCTAATCCCTTTCTTCAGTTCCCTCCTGGCTATCTTGTATCCCTCCAATGCCCTGTCTGAACCTTGTTTCCTCAGCCTTACATAAGTCACCTTTTTCCTCTTAACAAGACATTCAACCTCTCTTGTCAACCATGGTTCCCTCACTCGACCATCTCTTCCCTGCCTGACAGGGACATACATATCAAGGACACGTAGCACCTGTTCCTTGAACAAGTTCCACGTTTCACTTGTGTCCTTCCCTGCCAGCCTATGTTCCCAACTTATGCACTTCAATTCTTGTCTGACAACATCGTATTTACCCTTCCCCCAATTGTAAACCTTGCCCTGTTGCACGTACCTATCCCTCTCCATTACTAAAGTGAAAGTCACAGAATTGTGGTCACTATCTCCAAAATGCTCCCCCACTAACAAATCTATCACTTGCCCTGGCTCATTACCCAGTACTAAATCCAATATTGCCCCTCCTCTGGTCGGACAATCTACATACTGTGTTAGAAAAGCTTCCTGGACACACTGCACAAACACCACCCCATCCAAACTATTTGATCTAAAGAGTTTCCACTCAATATTTGGGAAGTTAAAGTCGCCCATGACTACTACCCTATGACTCCTGCACCTTTCCAAAATCTGTTTCCCAATCTGTTCCTCCACATCTCTGCTACTATTGGGGGGCCTATAGAAAACTCCTAACAAGGTGACTGCTCCTTTCCTATTTCTGACTTCAACCCATACTACCTCAATAGGGTGATACTCCTCGAACTGCCTTTCTGCAGCTGTTATACTATCTCTAATTAATAATGCCACCCCCCACCTCTTTTACCACCCTCCCTAATCTTATTGAAACATCTATAACCAGGGACCTCCAACAACCATTTCTGCCCTTCTTCTATCCAAGTTTCCGTGATGGCCACCACATCGTAGTCCCAAGTACCGATCCATGCCTTAAGTTCACCCACCTTATTCCTGATGCTTCTTGCGTTGAAGTATACACACTTCAACCCATCTCCGTGCCTGCAAGTACTCTCCTTTGTCAGTGTTCCCTTCCCCACTGCCTCATTACACGCTTTGGCGTCCTGAATATCGGCTACCTTAGTTGCTGGACTACAAATCCGGTTCCCATTCCCCTGCCAAATTAGTTTAAACCCTCCCGAAGAGTACTAGAAAACCTCCCTCCCAGGATATTGGTGCCCCTCTGGTTCAGATGCAACCCGTCCTGCTTGTACAGGTCCCACCTTCCCCAGAATGCGCTCCAATTATCCAAATACCTGAAGCCCTCCCTCCTACACCATTCCTGCAGCCACGTGTTCAACTGCACTCTCTCCCTATTCCTAGCCTCGCTATCACGTGGCACCGGCAACAAACCAGAGATGACAACTCTGTCTGTCCTGGCTTTTAACTTCCAGCCTAACTCCCTAAACTTGTTTATTACCTCCACACCCCTTTTCCTCCCTATGTCGTTGGTACCAATGTGCACCACGACTTCTGGCTGCTCACCCTCCCCCTTCAGGATCCTGAAGACATCCCTGGCCCTGGCACCCGGGAGGCAACATACCTTCCGGGAGTCTCGCTCGCGACCACAGAATCTCCTATCTATTCCCCTAACCATTGAATCTCCTACAACTACTGCTTTTCTATTCTCCCCCCTTCCCTTCTGAGCCCCAGAGCCAGACTCAGTGCCAGAGACCTGGCCGCTAGGGCCTTCCCCCGGTAGGTCATCCCCCCCAACAGCATCCAAAACGGAAATCCATCATCCACTAACAGAAATGAATAATGCACAATTACACACATAAAACCCCCTCCTTTCCCTCTCCCTCTCCGCCTCAACCCCCCCACCCCCAACAACTAACGGTGACCAATTGCTTGAAATAGACAATAGAAGGCTGCCATCTTCAGTAAAACTCCTCAATTGCTCCCCTTATAGTGTACTTGACTTTCTCGAGGTATAGAAACTCCATCAGATCTCCCAGCCATACCGAGGCCCTGGGCGGAGATGCTGGCCTCCACCCTAACAGTACTCTTCCCCAGACAGTCAGCGAGGTGAAGGTCAGGACATTGGCCCCCGCACCCCTCTGCAGGTCTGGCGAGTCTGACACCCCAAATATGGCCACTAAGGGACAGGGCTCCAGCTCAGTCTTCAAAATCGCTAACATGGTGCCAAAGAAGGAGACCCAGAAACTCACAAGCTTGGGGCAAGACCTGTGCATGTGGTTAGCTGGACCTCTTGAGCAAGGCTCGCAATGTCCTCCACCCCTGCAAAGAGTCATTGTGGGCTTAGTCAGGTGCACCCATTAAACTACTTTGACTTGGATTAAACCAAGCCTCACGTACGAGGACGTGGAGTTCACCCTGCGCAGGGCCTCACTCCACACCTCGTCATCTAACATAGGCCCTAATTCCTCCTCATACCGAGCCTTAACCCAACCCCTCCACTGACACCGCATCCTCTGGCATAAATACCGGAAGTGCTCCCTCCCTCCAATTCTGCAAGCGAAGGAGCCCTCTCCATTAGAGAGGTTGGTGGAGCCACGAGGAATGTCGGGGAAATGCGTTTCGCAAAGTTATGAATTTGTAAATATCTGAATAAGTCTGAACGCGAGAGCCCAAACTTCCGGCAATTCCTCTAGACTGGCCAACCGCCCTTCCAAGAACAGATACCTCACTCTCTCCAGCCCTTTCCCCTTCAACCCCCCGAAAGTGGCATCCTATCTCGCAGGTTCAAACAAATGGTTAGCACAGATGGGAGCCAGCTTCAACGAATGCTGTCGGAATTGTCTTCATATTTTCTAAGTGGGGACAACCACTGGATTTGTAGAATACTTTGTTGGTGAGAACGGGAGCGAGACCATCACTAATTCCCTCAACCAGACCCTCTACATGACTTTGATTCCACCTGCACCCACATGGCTCCCGGATCACAACACCAAACCAACGCCTTCTCTGCATTAGCTGCCCAGTAGTAAAATATCACCAAACCCCCTGAATGTCTATCCCTTTGACGGACAAATCTTTACAGCTTTATCCGCCCATATAAAGGATGTAATCAACTTTTCGACTCCCCCAAAAAAGGATTTAGGGAGGAAAACCAGCAAACACTGGAACAAAAACAAATATCTTGGCAAAATGTTCATCTTAACTGACTGGACTCTGCCTGCTAAAGACGGGGAAGATTAACCCACCTTTGCAGATCGGTCCTGAACCTACCTACATAATTCCACATAAGCCCACATAATTCAGTTTGCCGTGGCGGGCCCAATCCCGGGCTTTTGGACCCCCAGATACCTAAAGCTGTAACCAGCCAAACGAAAAGGTAGCACCCGTAGATTAACTCCCCTCCCCAGATAATTTACTGGAAATGACTCACTTTTTTCCAAGTTTAGTTTGTATCCTGAGAAAGACCCAATGCACCTCAGCAGTGCCATCATATTGCCCTTGGTGGGGACCAGGTCCTTCATATAAAGTAAAAGATCGTCAGCGTACAAGGACACCCTTGCTCCACCCCTCCCCTCACTACCCCTCTCCACTTACCTGAAGCCCTCAAGGCATTGGCCAAAGGCTCTATCACCAAAGCAAACAAAAGGGAGAACATAGGACACCCCTGTCTCCTTCCCCTTTTTCAGTGGAAGTACCCCAAACTCATGGCATTGGTACGGACACTGGCTGATGAAGCCTCGTACATCAATCTGATCCAAGACATAAACTTGGACCAACCTGAACCTCTCCAAGACCGTAAAAAGATACTCCCATTCTACCCTATCAAAGCCTTCTTGTATCTAATGCGACAATTACCTCTGGGTCAGGCCCCTCAGAAGGGGAAAACAGCAAATGTAGCAGTCACCGCACATTAGACGACAATTGACGGCCTTTGACAAAACCCGTCTGATCTTCCCCAACAACCTGAGGAAGACATGGTTCCAACCTCAATGCTAACGCCTTGGCTAGTATCTTAATGTCCACATTAAGTAGTGAAATAGGGGACTTCGGGTGGCGGACATGGAGTGAGTGGTGGCATATTTGGCAGCTCCCGCTCATGGTGTTTTTTTTGTCGCCTTTACGCTGGTTTGTAGCAGGAATTTTGGAGGAAAAAGGTGCAGAAGAGAATGACCCCTAGTTTATGGAGCGGCGGTCTGGAGGTGCCTGGAAAAGAACGAACCAGGTGGCTGTGGCGAGTGAGGAACAGATAACGCACGCGGAGATGGCGGACGGGCAGGGTCTGGCTCTGTCGGCTCAGTAGTCGATGGACCAGTTGGTGAGCTTCTGGAATGAGGAGTTCACTCAACAACCGAACAAAAGTTTGGAGGACATGGCCCGGGCGGTGGTCTCGATCAAGGCGGTGGTGGACTGCGTGGAGACGAGCCTGCATCCCAGGGACAGGCGATCAGAGGTTGGAGGAGCTGGTGGGGGAGCAGGAGGAGCAGTCCACCTCGATGGCAGCAGAGATGGGACTGATGCGAGACCAGCATAATAATAATAATAATAGATTGTTGTCACAAGTAGGCTTCAATGAAGTTACTGTGAAAAGCCCCTAGTCGCCACATTCCGGCGCCTGTTCGGGGAGACCAGTGCGGGAATTGAACCCGCGCTGCTGGCATTGTTCTGCATTACAAGCCAGCTGTTTAGACCACTGTACTAAAGAAGTGACTGCTGGAGAAAGTGGAGGACGTGGAGAATCGTTCTTGTAGGCAGAACATCCGGATTGTGGGATTGCCGGAGGGAGTCGAAGGAACGGATTTGTGTGCATATGTTTGGAAAATGTTGGAGAAGTTACTTGGGGAAGGTGTGTTTGATTGGCCATTGGAGGTGGGTCGGGCCCACAGGGCACTGTTGCGCAAGCTCCAGTGGAGTGAGCCACCGAGGGCGATGGTGGTACAACTGCACCAGTTCCTGGATAAGGAACTTATCATGAAGTGGGCCAGGCAGACAAGGTGATGCACCTGGGAAGGCGTCGAGATTCGGGTGTACCAGGACCTAGGGGCAGAGCTCGTGAAGAGGAGGCCCAGCTTTAATAAGGTCAAGTCGGCCCTGTACAAAAAGGGCATCAAGTTTTGTCTGCTGTACCCGGCTCGCCTATAGACATAGACGTAGACATAGAATTTACAGTGCAGAAGGAGGCCATTCAGCCCATCGAGTCTGCACCGGCTCTTGGAAAGAGCACCCTACCCAAGGTCAACACCTCCACCCTATCCCCATAACCCAGTAACCCCACCCAACACTAAGGGCAATTTTGGACACTAAGGGCAATTTATCATGGCCAATCCACCTAACCTGCACATCTTTGGACTGTGGGAGGAAACCGGAGCACCCGGAGGAAACCCACGCTCACACGGGGAGGATGTGCAGACTCCGCACAGACAGTGACCCAAGCCGGAATCGAACCTGGGACCCTGGAGCTGTGAAGCAATTGTGCTATCCACAATGCTACCGTGCTGCCTATGGATGATCTATGGGGGCCGGGAGCTGTACTTCGGCTCGGCGGAGGAGGCAGCAGATTTCATGAAGGAGAATAGACTGGAGGTCTAGAAGGAGGACCTTGAACTTTGATTGAGGAGAACTGAAGTGCTTGTATTGTACTGTGAAAAACTTTGGGCTTTTGTTGTTTGGGTTTCTTTTGGGGGGTTTTCTGTTTTTCTGTTTGTTTGGGGTTAGGCTGGGTTACAGTTCTTTGTTAAGGGATGAGGGGTGGTCTCTGTGTTCGGACCTTGGGAGGGATTGTTTGTTTGTATTTACTTCTTGATTTTGTTTTGACTGTTTTCACTAAGAGCGGGGGGAGGGGAATTAGTGAGGGTAGGATGCTAGACGCATGGGCGGGGCCTGCCAGGCTAGCTGGGTGGGCTAGTTCACGGAAGCAAAGTGGGGGGTGAGCTGGAGATCGATATGGGGGGGGGGGGGGGGGGGCAATTTACTGTTGACGGGGAGGGGACTTTTAAAGTGGAGGAGGAGGAGGGTTGATGACGGTGGCTGCCCGTGGGCGAGCCAGGGGAGATGCAGGGCATGGACCGCAGACTGGCCTAGGAGAGGTTATGGTTGATCGGCAGGGGAGGGGGACGGGGTGCCCCTGGCCAGGCTGGTCACGTGGAACGTTCGGGGACTGAATGGGCCAGTCAAAAGGGCCCGTGTATTCGCACATTTGAAGCAACTGAAGGCGGACGGGACCATGTTGCAGGAGACACATTTGAAGGTGGGTGATCAGATTAGGTTAAGGAAGGGATGGGTTGGACAGGTGTTCCACGTGGGGCTAGACTTTAAAACGAGTGCGGTGGTGATCTTGGTTAACCAGCGGGTGGCATTTGAGGTGGGCAAAATGGAAGCAGACCCGGTGGGGGGGGGGGTAGATATGTTTCGGTTAGTGGTAAATTGGAGGGAATGGCCGTGGTATTGGTAAATATATATGCCCCAAACTGGGATGTCGTTGAGTTTGTTAGACGGGTACTGGGGAAGATCCCGGACCTGGATTCACATCAACTGATTATGAGGGGAGATTTCAATACGGTCCTAGATCCAAGGTTGGACCGGTCAAGTTCTGGGTTTGGGAAGGTATCCGCTATGGCAAAAGAGCTCCAGGGGTTATGGGAGCGCATTTTGGGGGAGGAGTGGGGGGGGGGTGGGGGGCGGTCCGTGGAGATTTGGGAGGTC
This sequence comes from Scyliorhinus torazame, assembly GCF_047496885.1. Taxonomy (NCBI): domain Eukaryota; kingdom Metazoa; phylum Chordata; class Chondrichthyes; order Carcharhiniformes; family Scyliorhinidae; genus Scyliorhinus; species Scyliorhinus torazame. The sequence goes on along the minus strand of NC_092708.1, from coordinate 236,535,552 downwards.
GAGGTGTAAGGAGTTTTCGTTCTACTCCCATATGCATAAGGTGTATTCCCGGAAAGACTTTTTTGTTATGGATAAGCTGCTGCTGCCTGGGGTGGTAGATGCTGAATATTCAGCAATAGTCGTGTCAGACCACGCCCCGCATCGGGTAGACTTGCAAGTCAGCAAAGGAAAGGCCCAACGCCCGCAATGGAGGTTGGATGTGGGGCTGATAGTGGAGGAGGAAGCGTATGAGCGGGTGAGGGAGGCCATTCAGGGGCATATAAGGATCAATGACACGGTGAGAGTTCGGCGGGGGTGGTGTGGGAGGCACTGAAGGCGGTTATTAGGGGCGAATTCATCTCAATTCGGACCCATAAGAAGGCTGAGCGGGTGGAGTTGGATAGGTTGGTAGGCGACATTTTACAGGTGGACTGGAGGTACGTGGAGTCTCCGGATGACAGGTTTCTGAAGGAGCGTCAGAGACTGCAGCTGGAATTTGGGCTCCAATCCACAGGTAAGGCGGAGGGACAGCTGAGGGTGACGGGGGCGGTGTATGAATAAGGGGGAAAAGCCAGCAGGATGTTGGTGCACCAGCTGAGGAAACAGGACGCAGCGAGAGAGATTGGGAAAGTGAGGGATGCAGGGAGTAAGATGGTGCTGTATCCGACGGGGGTGAATGATGTGTTTCGGGAGTTTTACAGGAAATTGTATCAATCGGAACCCCCAGCCGGGGAAGAGGGTATGGAGCGATTTCTGGGGGGGCTGGAGTTCCCGAGGATAGATGAGTTGGTGGAAGATTTGGGAGCCCCAATCGGGCTTGGGGAGGTTATAGACGGATTGGGGGCGATGCAATTGGGCAAAGCTCCGGACGAGACGGATACCCAGTTGAGTTCTATAAAAAGTTTTCCGGGCTGTTGAGGCCGCTTCTGGTAAAGGCTTTTAATGAGTCCAAGGAACTGGGAGTGCTCCCCCCAATGTTATCGCAGGCATCGATTTCCCTTATTTTGAAGCAGGATAAGGATCCGGAGAGTTGTGGTTCGTATAGGCCGATCTTCCTGCTAAATGTGGGTGCAAAGTTACTGGCAAAGAATCTTGGCCACACGTATAGAGGATTGTGTCCTGGGGGTAGTAGGGGAGGACCAGACCAGATTTGTTCAGGGACGACACCTGATGTTCAACTTTAGGCGGCTCCTTAATGTAATGATGATGCCTGCGGAGGGGCACGAGGTCGAGGTGGTGGTGGCCATGGATGCAGAAAAGGCTTTTGTTCGGGTGGAGTGGAACTATTTGTGGGATGTCCTGGGAAGGTTTGGGTTTGGGCAGGGTTTTGTAGATTGGGGCCGGTTGTTATATCAGGCACCGTGGCGAATGTGAGGATAAACTCGGTTCGATCAGAATATTTTAGTCTGTGTCGGGGGTGAGACAGGGATGTCCACTCTCTCCACTGCTGTTTGCCCTGGCCATAGAGCCTTTGGCAATGGTGCTGCAGGCATCGAACATTTGGCAGGGTTAGTGAGAAGGGGGGTGGAGAATAGGGGCTCTCTCTATGCGGACGACTTGCTTCTTTATATAACAGACCCGTTGGGGGGGATTGCAGGAATTATGGGGATACTGGAGGAATTTGACCGGTTCTCAGGTTACAAGCTGAATATGGGTAAGAGTGAGGTTGTTGTGATCCAGACAAGGGGACATGATAGGAGACTGAGGGAGATGCCTTTCAAACTGGTGGAAGGGAGTTTTAGGTAACTGGGGATTCAAGTGGCAAGGGACTGGGGTCAGCTTCATGAATTAAATTTGGGCAGGGTGATTGAGCAAATGAAAGGGGACTTCTGTAGGTGGGACGTGCTACCGCTGTCATTGGCGGGGAGGGTGTACAGACTGTGAAAATGACAGTCCTCCCGAGATTACTGCTTGTGTTTCAGTGTCTTCCAATTTTCATCCCTAAGGCATTTTTCAGGAAGATGAATGCAGTGATCTCGGGTTTTGTATGGGCCGGGAAAGTCCCGAGGATGAAGAAGGTCCTTCTTGAGCGGGGGGCCGGGGGGGGGGCCTTGGCCCTTCCAAACTTTATTAATTACTACTGGGCGGCTAATATATCGATGGTTAGGAAGTGGGTAGTGGGGGAGGAGTCGGTGTGGGAGCAGAAGGAGGCGGCATCTTGCAAGGGCACGCGTCTGAAGGCTTTGTTAACGGCACCTCTGCCGTTCTTGCCGGCTCGGTACTCCACAAGCCCAGTGGTATTGACAGCCCTGAGAGTGTGGGGCAATGGAGCCAGCACACGAGGCTGGAGGGGGGAGTTGGTGTAGTCACCGATCTGTGACAATCACCGGTTCGCTCCGGGGGGGCTGATCGGGGGCTTCAGGAGGTGGCAGCGGGCAAGGATTGAGAGATTTGGGGATCTCTTCATTGAGGAGGGTTTCCCGAGCCTGGAGGAGCTAGAGAAAGAGTTTGAGTTGCCAGGGGGGAATGGGTTCCGGTACTTGCAAGTGCTGGATTTTGTTCGAAGGCAGGTCCCGGGCTTCTCTCGTCTCCCACTAAGGGGGCTACAGGATAAGGTGGTGTCAAAAGCAGGGGTTGGGGAGGGGAGGGTCTCCGAAATATATAAGGAACTGATGGAGTGGGAAGGGAGGTGAAGAGGAAGTGGGAGCAAGAGCTGGCAGGGGAGTTGGAAGTCGGGGTAAGGGAAAAGACCCTGAGGAGAGTCAATGCATCCTCGTTGTGTGCCGGGCTTAGCCTGATCCAATTCAAGGTGGTCCATAGGGCTCATATGACTGTGGCCCTGATGAGCTGTTTTTTTGAGGAGGTGGAGGACAGGTGTGGGGGAGGTCCTGTGAATCATGTGCACATGTTCTGGACGTGTCTGAGGCTGAGGGGATTTTGGCAGGGATTTTCGGATGTCATGCCAAAGATGCTGGAAGGGAGGGTGACTCCGAGTCCAGAGGTGCGATATTCAGAGGGTCGGAAGATTCGGGAGCCCAGGGGAGGAGAGAGCAGACTGACTTTGCTGGGATGGAGGGACTCGGAGCCTCCAAAGTTGGGGGTTTGGGTCAGTGACATGGCAGGGTTTCTTAGGCTAGAGAAAGTTAAGCTCGCCTTAAGGGATTCATTATAGGGGGTCACTTGGAGGTGGCAGCCTTTCATCGACTTCTTCAAGGAGAATTGACCGTCAGCAGGTTTTGGGGTGTGGGGGGGAGGCATGGAAGTGACGAATAAGGGCAGGGAATCTAATGTATGGGTAGTTAGGGTCTAGTGCTGGGGGAGTTGGGTATGTTATTGTGGAGTTTTTGTGTGTGTTGGATTTCTTTGTTGTTTAAAATGTTAAAATTATAAATGCCTCAATAAAATATTTTCTGGAGAAAAAAGTAGAGAAATAGGGTAGTACGACCCACATTCTATGGGATCCTTGTCCTTTGTTCTTTTTTAATAGCAGTACAATTGATGCTTGCATCAGTGTCTCAGGCAGGGAACACCGTTACCGAGTCCTCAAACATTCCCAACTAATAACAGCACCAGCTGTCCCGTAAACATCTTGGAAAACTCCACCGGGAACCCTCTGGCTCTGGGGCCTTACCTGTCTGCACCTGCCCTTTGCTGTCAAGACCTCTTTTGTGCCCATCGGCTCCTCCAAGCCTTCACGCCCAGCCTGCCACTCGAGACTCTGATCTGGATAATCTCTCGGGAGGCTCCCTGCCGCCTCAACTGGCAAGCCAAAAGATGACTGGCCTTCTTCCATACTCGTACGTAACCCAGCCCCCCTCCACAGCATCTCAACCAGTACACCGCCTTATCTGGATAACAGGTCAAACTGCATCTGCAGCTCCTTCACGCTGCCTTTCTCTCGGCGGAGCGTGCGGGCTCAAACTCGCCCTCAGTGATTCAATTCATCCAGATTCCCTGAATTGTTCCCCATAGCCCCTTCAAGTCATTTGTCTGTTCACCTTTATAAGTTAGTGTGGAATCTGCTTCCACCACTCTTTCAGGCAATACGTTCTAGGTCACAACAACTCACAGTGTAAAAAGAAATCTCCTTAGTTCCCTCAACCCACCCCCACACACACATGTTGATTATTTTGCCAATTGTCTTAATTCTTTGCCCTCTTACCAGGAAAAACAATTTCTTCCTATTCACTCTAACTGTTTATGACACCTGCTGTCAGCATCAAGGGCTCCTCTAATAAAGAATTGAATTGGTCAGATGCAGACGGAAGCTCCCTCCAATCTATCTTTGTCAATTTTAATTTCCAAATTGCCATTTTGCAAGCTGTTTGCTCCAGACACGAGTCAACCAGGAATTGGATTGAGATTGAGATTGCAAAATTAATTTCACGAAAGGCATTTACACCCACCAAAGAGAGGAATCATTAATCCCATTAACCTAAAGTCAATTCAACTTCTGATCTCATAAATGACAGATTAGCTTTTCTGTCCCAGAGAGATGATTAACAAATAAAAATAATTCGTTATATGAAGAGGTACTTGACTTTTTCCTGAGAGTTTACAGCTCACCACGTATCTTTGCTTACAAAACTACATTATGCGAAAATCTAAAAGTCAATAGAAGTTAGGGGTGGTCACGATATAAGTTGATCCTCAATAAAGCTGCAATTCTGGTTTCATTTTATTGAGCAGGTGTTATCACAGTATCTTGTAAAATGTACAATTTTATGTCATTATTGATTGAAATACAGTTAAGTACCCCATTCAGGTACCAGTTTGTTGCAAAGCACAGCACAATTCTGGAGTCATTGTTGAGATGAGAAGGCCTGAGTCAGCTTTGGAAGGCTATTTGAATCAGTGAACGGATGAGAGACGCTGGAAGAAAGTATCTGAGACTCAGGCCTGGAGCAGACAAAGGATCAATCTGAAGTGGCAGAAAGCACTTGATTTAAATTGATTCATTTAAAATGGATGAGAATGGGGTCCTTCTGCTTTTGAGCCCTCAGTAAGGACTTTTGCCCATAGGGTCCTTTGGTGAATGCCCACTGTTGGCCTGCTAAGTCCCTGGGTGACACAAGATGCGCATGCCTTACTGAAAAGAGGCATCGGCTGGGGTCTCACCAATCCGAGACCCTCATCGCCTGCACAAGATTCCACCCAATGTTTCAGGTCAATTGGCCTTCCTCAGAATGTTTCCAGCATTTTATGTTTTTATTTCACATTTTCAGCATCCACAGTATTTTGCTTTTGTAACTGAACAGTTATTCTGTTTATGGTGGTAGTTGAGGGATAAGTATTGAGCAAAACAGTCGGCAAACTGAAGTAAAAAATGAAAATACTGGAGATATTCTGCAGGTCAGGTAGCATATGTAGAGAGAGATCGAGTTATTGCTTTGATGATCTTGAATCAGAACTGCAAAAAGTTAGCGAAATAACAGGTTTTAAGCGTGTAAGCGTTGTGCGTTGTGGAGAAGAATAAAATGGAAGGTATGTAATAGGGTGGAAGACAGGAGAAATTAAACAACGAGAGAAAATGGTACAAGTAATATAGTAATGCAACAGGAAAACTCCTCTGCATTAATGCCAAGCGATCCTTTATATACAACTGAGTAGGCTGACTGGACCATGGTTAAATGCTCTAATAAAAAACAGTGCCATTCCCTCTGTACTGTACTAAAGCCCCATTCTAGATTCTGTGCTCAAGTTCTGGGGTGAGGCTTTGACCCATAGCCCTCTGGCTCCAAAGCGAAAGTGTCACCAATGAATTGAAGCTGACTTTATTTTGCTATTTGCACCATATGTAGCATCTAAGGCGTTAGGTTGTCACATACATTAACTCAAAACCAGAACACTTAATTATGTTGGAAACCCTTACCACAAACCGCAGGTAATGTTGGCATAATTACAGTGGATTTTGCTTTTGTTATGATCTCATTAACACGCAAAGTCCCTTTTAAGCACACATGATGACTGTGGTAAGGAACACTTCTCTCTGAACCCAAGTGAGTGTGGATTTCTCCCCAACTCCACCCAGATGATTCTTTTGCCTTGAGCCACTTTGCCTCACTGAACTCTTGCTTTCAAAATTTGGACTTTCAAATTGTCTTTTAAATTATGCTTTCGCTCCACTGCTTCCATCAAGGTTTCACTTTCAGGTTTTATACCTCTCCCTTCAGGTTTTCTTTGTCTTAAAGGCTTTACACAAACTCCAAAGTCCAGCCACCAATTTCCACAATTATTTCAAATAATATCTCCCGAACTAGTAATTACTCACAAACCTTAGCACTACTGCAGCTATCTTACTTGCCTCTCATAATCTAATGCTTTTTCAACTCTGTGACTTTACTGAACAGTAATCTGTTCTGGTTCCCAGTTTCATCCGTTAATTCCAGATTTCTTGGAAACTTCTTCATTTGTCTAATTTCCTTAACTAGCTAGACTTTAGATTTCTGGCACCTATTTTACTTAACCATTAGTCCATAGTATGGATTTGCTTGAGAGAGATGGCCTTCTAAAACCAACTCCTTCAAGCAGCAGAGGTGTGAGAGCTGCCATATCTCTCACTATCTATCTCCAACTGCAATCAAATTAGCTAAACTAAAACTTAAAAGCTTCTCTACCTTATAAGGCCCCAATTGCCAAACAACACTGCAGCCCCCTCTAAGCACGATAGAATCACAGTTGGAATTGAAATCAATCCCCACACGTGGCAACTCGGCATGCATTGGACTGATTCAATCAAATGCAAACAAATTATTTTACCTTCAACACAACTCTTTTATTCAGTACCCCATAGAATGAATTTATATTTCCAACTAAGGTAGTTGCCCGGAAGTATAACTTTTAGTTTTAGGAAGTAAAAACTGTTTTTACTGTCGAAAATGGTGACATGTGGTTGAGAATCTGATTAAAAACAACTCTGATATAAATGCAACTCAAACAAGTTAAGGTTTATTATACTTAAAAGGTGCCCTGTGTTTGCAAGATCAGGGTTGATAGTGAAAAACGTGAAAAATGAATGATCCATCTCTAAGATTGTAATGGTTGCATGGAGTCTGGAGAAATGGCAATTACATCCATTAGAAATATAAATTAATTCTATGGGGTAGAGAATGAAAGAGGTGTGTTGAAGGTAAAATAATTTGTTTGCATTTCTGATTGAATCATCCTAATGCATACCACGTTGCCATGCAGGAAGTCTTTTTAAACTATAGTGTTGTTAGTAGTGCTTGCTTTTTAAAATTATTTTAGTTTATGTAATAAAGTTTGCTTTTGATTAAAAACGTGAAATCTTGAGGCATAGTTCTGTCAGTTCATTACAGGGTGTTCAGATCTCTTATTTAAACGTCAACGGTTCCTAGCAGGGTCATAACATTATGCATGTAGAAAGGATTAAGATACAGATCAACCATAAGTTAATTTAATGACAAAACCGACCTTTGGTGGAATTGCATTTTACTTCAAACACATGAAATTTAAAAGTAATGAAAATATTTTAGTCAAAGCAAGATATTAAACATCCATCCTTCCCTCCACAGCCTCCCAACAACCTTTGCAACTTTGGACATCGATGGCATCAGAAAAATTATCTTTGCGCTGCCAGGTAACAGACCTGCTAATCTCTTGGCAGAATATTGTGTAATTTAGAATTGTGACCAGTTTAAAATTGCTGTTAGCTGTTCTGTCCAAGGTAAGACATGTTAATATGGTACACTATAAATTTATGGACAGTTTTGTGTAATATTTGCAACCATGTGGGTGTTCCAATTCCGCATATCACTTTTGGACGGTTAATTTATTTCAACGGATATTACTCTTTGTATAGATTATCTATTAAATAAGCTTCAGTTCAATTGGAAGTATGACTTTTTTTTCTGTACGACAGCTTTAGAAGTCCAGACCCTGTTAATCTGTGTAATCAGTCCTACTTGGTGAAATGAATTGTAATCTTATTTAAAGGCTGTGGTTTCATTTCTATTTGTATATGGTATAGGACGATCTGAGGTGTTAGCTTGAAATTCTGTTGGTTGGTTAATGATTGCGTGCTTGAGATACCTACATTATGCTGGTGTTTTGGATCTGTACCAGCTAATGGGGCCTGTAGTGAAATGGCACGCCCTTCCCCCGAAAAGATCTCATTTCTATTTAGCAATATAGTACATGGATAACATAATACAAACTCATTGTATCCATCCTTGATGATCCACCAGTTTTTATTTCACCGGTTAATAAATGTTCAGCTGAATTCATATCACGATGGCATGATTTGTGCCGTAAAAACATAATTGTGTCATGTCATTGCAATGACTCACCATTCTTATTTTATGCAGTGTTCATCATCAAACTAACTTGACAGTTTTGCTTTTGATTTCCACTTCATCTTTTAAGTACAGCACCTTCTGTGACATGCTCTAAAGTCTAGCAAAATCTGCTTAGTTTCTGGTTTGCCTTCCTCACTTGGAAATGAAATCAGTCTTAACCCAGTTGCTGTTTCAGACTTTGTCAACCACATGTCAAGCATATTTATACATGCGCAATGGAGATGTAGCGCCGAGCATTTTGCATTGATTCAGGTTTTTCTAGAAAATAGGCAACTAAATTGTACGGAAAACAAATGGGTTCAAACAAATTTTAAATCAAAATTTTATTTGCTGCATAATGATGCGATAAGTAAAAAATAGTAATACTTTGGCACTGGAATCATTGGGCAAAAGGATCACGACGTTTTAATATACTCTTGTGTATGGGATGATGTATAGCTGGCATTGAATTACAAGGCTGCAATTCAGTTGAGCAGAACTGATGCCATGAGTCGCAAAACGTGAGCTGGAGTGGTTGAAGAGCATCAGCAGAGCCCCTGATTTTGAATTGAAGCCTTAAAAGTCACCGCAAGCTATTTGTTGATTGATTGTAATATATATTGAATAGTTTATTTGAAAATAACATTCGTTTTTAACTTTTTTTTACCGTTATTGCAGCGGGCGCGGTAGAGGCTGATGGTGACGTAGGATCTGAAGGTATATGGCATCGCATGATGGATATTACAGTATCACAAACTTTTTTTTTGTGGCAATGAATTACCACTAAATAAACTATTCAGTATATATTATAGCCAGTACTTCATGTGCTTATACCAATAAGCAGATAAATTGTAGAGTTTTGTATTCAAAGATCTCTTTCTTAGCCCAGCTTTCCCAGTTATTCCTCTTTTAAACATCTCCCTGAGACCCAGGTTGCCTGATGCTGGGCAACATAAACCTCTGCCAATTTCGCTTTGAGCGAGTCAGTCAGCGCAAAAGAATTGACATCTGCTTTAAATTTCTAACCCTCCCTTGGCAGTGAAACCCGGGAGTGTCCGGAGGAAACCCACACAGACATGGGGAGAATGTGCAAACTCCACACAGACTGTCACCTGAGGTCAGAATTGAACCCTGGCACTGTGAGGCAGCAGTACTAACCATTCTGCCATTGTGCACCTGGGCCTGTAAATTCAACAGGTGCACAGAATCTGAGCTGCAAGCCTGACTCCAGCCATTCTGCGGTATAGGGTATCAATACGTGAATGCACAGTGCCACTGGGGCAGTCACGAGTTGCAGCATGATAAGTGAAAATATTTCCAGGGATTGTCCACTCGCACTTATATTTCAGATTTTTCAAATCTGTAGCAAGAACCCACTGTAATTATTTCCTACAGTAGTCTTCCTCCTTAACTAATATAGTGTGGAAAAGATATCATAGCTGTACTGCTGTGCAGTATGGGAATATTTTTCAAATATCAGGAATTCCAGGAATAGAATTTTATTTGGTTGCTGTTATTTGCTAAAACATTTTCAACAGACATTTATGACTGACAAGCTAATTAATTTGGTCCTTCCATATCCCTTGCCAGTCCGTCTGTATATCATGGCATGAGTAAGCAAAAGAAAAGACGGAAGTAGTTTGATGGTTGTTGCCAGATGTTGAATTGCTCATCTCGATCAGTCTCGGGCAAGATGCTCAAAGTGGAGTCCAGACATTTCTTCAGAGGAAAAGAAGGAAAATTGTTTGGGCAAGTCACCCTTTGACTCTTCCCAAACAAAGCAGAGCAGTCAAAAATAGCAGTGAGGAAGGCCACAAAATTGGTATTTGTGGTATCGGAGGTCAAAAAGAGGCTATTGAAATAAGTAAATATGGCAAATTGTACCTTTCTACTTTTAAAAAGTTGGGATGCAGCTGAGATTTTTTTTTCCTGACTGAAAATTGGAACGAGTGTCAACTGTAACTTGAAATGTGCACGTGTAAACATTCACTATCAACCAGACCCCATCGACAAATATTATGGTGCATTGGAATTACAGGGCAACTTCTGAGTTTCAAACACTGGTCCCTGTTGTCAGATTTGGCCAGGATGTTATTTAGTTTCTCCCATCTTTTCTAACATTTAATGTTACTAACTACAAAATACAAGGAGCCTACAATGATAATTGAGCTGGGTGCCCATCATTGAGTTTGTATTTTATTAGTCTGTGGAAATAAGCTGTCATTCAGCGTTTGCAAGAAATAAAAATGTATACTGGGAAAGTGCTGTGACTCTGGAAGGTGGCCTGATAAAAAAAATGGGCCTAATTTCTAAATGACTGAAACCCCCGTAGGACAAGACATTTTATTACAACATTTTGATTGGTGGAAGTGCCAAACTTTGAGTTGATATGTGCGAATGGAAAGTAATTGACATTTTGCAAATCTTTCAAGCAAGCCTGATGAACCCAGAATATAGCCTCTTTCACACAGCAATTGTTTCTTCCGTATTTTGGGGTTGATATGGCAACTTGTCTCGAGGACACCATACTGATAGAAAAATCTTGGTAAAAGCATAATAACTCGGTGAAGTATCTGTAAGTACTGCCTATACTATATGTTCGAAAATTTCCCCAGTATGAGTATTTTACAGGCCTTTTATCTGTCCAATGATGAAGTATTGGGCTGGATTCTTGCTGAATAAATAACGGTGTGCAAACAATATAGTTATTATTTGCTAAATCAGCCAGCAAGTTCAGATGATTAAGAGTCTCCAGAACCCGCTGGTCAATTAAAACTCTGCACCATTTGTTTCACACCAACAGTATCTTGGCCTAAGCCTTTCCGTTATTTTTAAGAACTTGCCAATTTCACACATTAATTATGCATTAACCTCACCATTGAAAACTGTGTAGTAATTAATAACGTATGTACATTTTCAACTGTGTGACATTGTTATGAAGTGCCACTCAACCTCTCTGGCCTAGAAAATGAACTGTGGAGTTTCAAAGCTTAGATGGTAAATTGTTCTTGAAAATTTTAAGTGTGTCAAATTTTACATTTTTGTTTTTTTTCCTTACTTTCCCTTTCTGTATCTTATTCTCAATCTAATCTATCTTTCACTCTCTCTATTTCTTTTTCTGTACCTAATTTGTCTCTAATTCAACCTCAGTCTTTTGGCTCTCTTTTGATCCTTGAATTTCACTGATTAAGGCGATAGATTGCTGATCTTACTCCTCACTGAGGTCAGATATGTCCCATTGACCTCGCTGCACCTTTATCAACTCGCAATCCTAGCACGTTATAGCTGTTATGGGCCAGGGTTTAGAGAACCCCAAAGTGTATCATGGAGTTCACCTGACCCACAACTTTTATTAGATTGTGGTATGGGGAGCAAACGGCCCACTCTACAGGTGTGGTACAGCAGAAATGGAAAAGTATTTTTTAAAGCAAAACAATGTTTATTCTATGAACTCAAGTTAACCTTTTTAAAACATACAGTGAACATCTTAGCAACCATCAATTCAAATACAAGCCCCAAAGACTACAACACTAAGTAATCCTTTAAGCTTTCCTTTTAACATCCGTATGACTTAAAACACCTTTTACCAGAAGCACATTAGGTTTACATTCACTACTGAGAACATTTATAGTTCTGAATTCACCAAATGATCAAGAGATAGTCTTTTGATGGCAGAGAGAACAGCAGTACACCTGCTTGGTCTGGCTTCAGCTCCAACACTGAAAACAAAACTATAAAACACCCTGCAGCCTGCTCAAAAACAAAAGTAAAAAGCTGACAGACAGCCCAGCTTCACCCACTCTCTGACATCACTGCAGTAGTAAACACCCATTTCTTAAAGGTACACTCACTACAGATATTTATATACACACCCATTTATAAACACCCATTTCTTAAAGGTACTCTCACATGACCTTGCACAAAGCATTTTTAAACTCAAGGTTTTGGAGAAAATTGCAGCTGACTGGGTATGCCAAGAGATGCCTCTCTCCAGCAAGATCCAGCCCAATGCATCTCTGGTGTTAGATGCAGAAAGGTCCTTCCTCTTGTTCCTGAGGTCAGTGTAGACTACTGGATGAGATGGAGGTGGCTTATGTGAGCAAGAGCCCAATTTCTGCAGTAAAAACCTGGAACCAAACCATCTGCAAGATTATAACAGGAACAAAATAACATTTATGCAAGAGTATGCATTAATAAAGTTCAGAATTCTGTAACAATTTTTAAAAGTTTGCATGGCACATCACTTTTGCCTGTGAAACTCTCTGGAACAGATTCACAGCTTGGAGCTCTGGCTGGACAGATGGTGGTGACATCTGCATTTGAACTTTAGTGCAGGAGGGATTGTATTCTTGGGACATGCAGTAGGCCATCGGGTCCTGCAATTTTGCCTCTGGACAAGAAAAAAGCAAACTCACAGTGCCTTTTGCACTCCAAGCAAACACGTGGGTCAGTTTTGTGATGGGTTCAAGATTGTCGCATCTCAAGTTTCAAAAATACATATGTTGGAAAGATATAATGAACAAAATGTCATGATCCTTTAATGTTTTTAGTAAGAGAATCTCACTTTCAGCTAAGTTTTGTTCGGCAGATGAATTAAGTGAAATTAAAAGCTTTAAAAACGCTTCATTATGATGAACCAATGATTGTTAGCTCATATGAGGAAGAAGTATTTTTGTTGGTTTATACCATCAGTGAGGGACACCAATTGGAGGCTTAGCCTTAGCCATTTCCAGTGGTTATGGGAGAAATGTCAGGTTTTTTAAACATGATCTGATGTGATTTGAGTGCTATTGGCAAGGGAACTCAAGAAGGTACTGGTGAGCTGCCTTCTTGGACTGCTGTAGACCATGTGGTGTAGGTACACCCACAGTGCTGTTAATAGCAGGCCACAATTATCATCCACACCACTTAGCGCCTGATTATAAAACAATGTTGGCAGAGACTTGACAGCCCCCAATATTTGCTGGGAGGGGTTGTGGACCTGAAACTTGGATGTACAGGTTCACAGAGGTCCTGTAGAGTAGGAAAGCTTGTGGCACAAGTCCTAAACCAGGGAGTAGAAAGGAGATAATGGGGTGGGATAATTGTGGTGTGGGGGAGATTGTGGATGTGTGTGTGTGTGGTGGTGGTGGTGGGGGGGCGGGGATTGGGAGGAATCGTAGATTGTGGAGGATCATCTCATCGTAGGGAGGGAAGCAGGTAAGTTGTTTGAGCTTGAAGGAAACACTCTGCTCCTCCTGGTCCACAAGCAGTGCGCGACATCATGTAAAACTTAATTCTCATCTCCTTTTGCCGGCTGCATTTTGCGAGCCTGAAAATCCAAGATCAAATGGGCACAGAATTAAAAGAAAATCTGCAGAAATGGAAACACGCAATTCCTTCAAAGATTTTATTAACCTACCTGCCACTTCTATTGACCCCTCCACCCTACCCACCTCAGTTAAAAATGAATGAGTTGCAATCAAGTTCGTGAATTTTATGACATTTTTACTTCTCACTCGCACCCAACCTACCTGTTTTTGGGGAGTAACATTATTCCCTTGGGGCTAGCCCAGTAAACCAGGGACAAGGCATGTAGATCAGGAAAAGGGCAAAAACTTTTTTGAAGCAAGCAGAGGAAGACTAAAGTCAAGGAAATTAGTGGGTGATTTTAGTTGAGAATTAGGGTGAAAATATCACAATAAAATGTGGGGAAATTACATTTTAAAAATATGTTCTAATGTTCGTGGGTCACTTGACAATATTGCACAACTGCATTTGTTACTATTCCCACTATCTTCACTTACTTGTCTGGAGACAAAGTGTAATTTTATAACAGAAAAGCAATTGTTGTGTGAACAGAACCCTTAAGTGAATGTTCAATGTTGATGCATTGAAGACCAACCAAAGAGGGCAGCAAAATGCAGCCTTTTGTGCTCTGAGCTCATAATTTCATCACACCAGTCAAATAAAATTGGCACTATCAACATTAGCAGGTCATAACTCTTCAGAATGGAGTAATTTCTCAAAATACAATAATTTCAAATATGACTACAAGCAAATTCAGTTTGATAATTCTATCAAATAATGTTTTCTGAAACAGTCTTTTTACAATGAGCTCAGCCTGTAATTCCTCATAATTCACGTGATTTGCTTCACCAGTGAAATGCGTACTGGTATAATGTTTTGTTCTACGCTAAAAGCATTTTTCGTTTTAGCCTGAATTATGTAAATCTTGGAGAGTTAAAAAACACTTGTAGACAAGTAACAGTTCTGAAGCATGCATGTCCTATCGTTAAAACCTTTGTGTAATATTTAGTATAAAAAGGCCTGTGTTGTTCAGTGAATGCTTTTGATGTTGTGAACTTCAGTGTGGGTAGTGCTGAAGCTTGAATGGTAATTTGAATAGAAAGCAAAATTAGTCCAATTTCATTTGCAAAAACACCCTTCATAACTCATTCCCACTGTGATGGATTCACAGTAATCGGTTTTATTATTTATGAAAGGGAAATCTTGGCCATTCTATTGTTTGTGTGATGCCCAAGGATTTCTTTTGGTTGTATTAATTCTATCGACTTTGTGTAACCAGTTACACATCAGACAGCTGCTGCAATGTATCATTTGTAATGCAGTGCCTTGCAGTTGTCAGTGCAATGTATTCATCCAACCTTCCTGTTTTAGTTTTTGCTTCTATCTCACTGAGTTGAGGTAAACGGAAATGGTGGAGGCAGTTTTGAACCCAATTGAAGTTTTCTTTGGATCCAAGCAGGAGCTCTTGAATTAACTCCCAAGTCCACCCGTGCTCTGAACTTCAGGCAATGCCAGCTCAGTAGATAAACTGCTCTGAGCTGACCCTCTCAGCGCGGGCAAAAGCAAAATTAAATTAGGAAGCCACCTTCTGCAGTCTGCAGTGGAAGCTTCACAGCACCATGCTGCATTGTCTCAATGATGCCTGCTCCTGTTGCTACACAACCACTAATGGAAGCTCTGCCGTGAATAATGGGTCAGTACAGATGGCACTGTAGCAAGTGTTTCCACTGCAGTCATCACAGCAGCAAAAAAAAACAGGCTAACCATCAGAAAATACCTGGAAGTAAAGAGCAGAGATGATTAGTTCTCCAACTGTGTCTTCAATTGGTTTTTGGAGTTGGAGCAGTAGCCTGCTTGGTTCCAGGCATGATTCTCTTTGCATGCCACAGTTAATTATTTGTAATCTGGTGCTGTTATTTCATGCCAATCTGATTACCCTCCAGGAAATCCGGTGTCAGCAGTTGTTACCTGCAATCTCTTTGTAATTCCTGCGCTGAGGAAAATGCAAGGAATCCTTGATCCTCGACCCACCATCATCAAAGCCCGGGTAGGTCAAAACTTTCCTGAGTTCAAACTTGGTACAATACGACAAACCTTTCCTGAAGCTTGCTGGCACAGTGGGCTAGATGCAAATCTTTCACCAGAGAGGCTGAAAGTCTAAACTGTCCACTGGCTGCAAAATGTATTTTTCTTTCTTTATTCAATTAGTGGTGAATGTGGCCTCATGGCAAAGAAACTGCTCGTAACGTTGAATTAAATCTCACTCCAAAAGATCACAAGCACACAGTCTGGGAAACAGAAGCTCAACACATTGTTGCAACAGGGACTAGGGCTCATTGCTTTTCCACAGTTCATTCCCCAGCACTAATGTACCTTCCCTTTGTTATATCAACCAAGTATATTAATCTAAGCTGTATAGGTTCAGACATTTGCGATCATTCAACTTATTGGTTTTAGGACAAAAATAGAAGCAAGCTGACACATCTATACAATTCCTGTAATAGGATACCCTCTCGGTCTGTGCACTACCAACCAATCCAGGCAAGTTCTCAGCACCAAATGCCAAAGAAGTACAGAAAGTGACCCAGTTTTTATTTGATGGACAATGGACTTCTCGATGGACAATGCTCTAAACCTTTCAATCCTGAGATTATCGTCATGTGCTCTTTGTGTGTTATGCAACTACAGCCGTTGATGGCAATGTCAAACCACAAACATTCCATTCCAACTAGAATGTCAGTGCCATTTATATACAAGATTGCACAGTTATAGACATCACATCTTAACAGAAGACTAACAACCAAAAGGTAGACATGTTAGTTGTAAACTAACTATAATTCTTAGACAATAAATTGCATTTACCTGACACCTCCTGCTTACTTAGAATTCCCCTATGGAATCCTAATAATCTAACCTCAACCATGGGTTAACCTCCATCGCACAGAATACATTCTCATAATGTAAAGATATTAACACTGATATTATATTCAGCTACATTTCCTACTGTATTGTACATTATACTGCAACCTTAGTGGGAAAACAATTGAAACTCAATGCATTTATTCCCATTTTTCTCCCTGTCTCCTCTTCTGAAAGTGATGGTCAGTGCCGGATGAGATTCCTTTCCTGGCCCATTCTAGTCGATGTTATGAATGGGTTCCTTTCCTCACACGCTGGTACCTTCTCAAATCTAACCCCAGTCGCAGCATTATTTGCGTTGACTGTAGCTATGGTGCAATATCCCTCCTTGCCCTCTTTGCACCCTTGGCCACAATTGACCAGATCATTGTTTACCAACACCACTATGTTACAGCCTATTGCTCATTCGCTGAATGAAAGAGGAATCTGGAGTGTCTTTCCTTAGCATCAGTTTATTCACAAAACCAAGGACATAAGCACACACTCCCTTTTCGCTCCCTCACACAGGTGGAAACTAATTCTTATTATTACTTAAGAATAATACCCTAACCTTTCCCCAGTTAGTAACAGCTGCTCTCACATACAATGAATCGCTATATGAATACCTCTATTCCGTTGTCCAGTTTGGATTTGTTTCACTCTGACCAATCCAATCAAAGCTAAAGCATCTCCAGCAATAAAAAATCTTTTTATTGTCACAAGTAGGCTTACATTAAAACTGCAATGAAGTTACTGTGAAAACCCCCTAGTCACCACATTCCGGCGCCTGTTCAGTTACACAGAGGGAGAATTCAGAATGTCCAATTCAACTAACAAGTATGTCTTTCAGGACTTGTGGGATGAAACCGGAACACTCGGAGGAAACCCACACAGACACTGGGAGACCATGCAGACTCCACACAGACCGTGACCCAAGCCGGAATCGAACCTGGGACCCTGGTGCTGTGAAGCAACAGTGCTAACCACTGTGCTACCATGCCGCCCAATACCTTCTTTTCTCCCTTAAATTAGTGTGGCAGGGGGTTGGAACCGGAACAGCAGGCCAGTAAGTGTAGAGACTGGGGAAATAAGTGAGACTGAGATAAACAGCGCAGAGTAAGGGCCGGCAGAGAGAAGCCGCAGGGCTCAGCTGGACTGTAGGCCTGTAGTGTGTTTGCTTCAATGCAAGTATAACAGGTAAAACAGATGAACTGATAGCCTGGATTATGGCATGGAACTATGATGTAATTGCAATTACAGAGACATGGTTAAAGGAGGGACAGAACTGGCAGCTTAACATTCCGGGATATTGTTATTTTAGACGGGACAGAAGGCAAAACAAAGAGGTGGGGAAGTTGCATTGCTGAGTCGGGAGCAGATCACAGCTGTGTTGAGGGAGGACACATTGGAGGGATCTTGTAATGAGGTATTATGGGTGAAGTTCAGGAATAAGAAGGGTGAAATCACAATGCTGGGAATGTATTACAGACCTCCCAACAGCCCGCAGGAGACCGAGGAGCAATTGTGTAGTCAGATACTGAAAAGGTGTGAAAAAAGCAGGGTAGTTGTGATGGATGACTTTCACTTAACCCCCCCCCCCCCCATATTGACAGGGAATCCCTTACAGCCAGGGACTTGGATGGAGAGCAATTTGTTAGATGTAAGTAAATTACTGTGGATGCTGGAATCTGAAATGAAAAAGTAAATGCTGGAAAATCTCAGCAGGTCTGGCAGCATCTGTAGGGAGAGAAAAGAGCTAACGTTTCGAGTCCGATGACTCTCTGTCAAAGCTTTAGCCAACATGGTCAAGGAGAATCCCAAAGCTATTTATGCATGTATTGGGAGCAAGAAGGTAGCAAGAGAAAGAGTAGGCCACTCAAGGACAATGGAGGGAAGTTAATGTGGAACCACAAGAAGTGGGTGAAATCCTTAATGAGTACTCTGTATCGGTATTCACCAGGGAGAAGGACATGACGGATGTTGAGGTCAGGGATAGGTATGTGAACGATCTTGAGAAGGTCAATATATCAAAGTGTTGAGTGTGCTAAATTGCATTAAGGTAGATAAGTCCCTAGGGCTGGATGGGCTCTATCCCAGGTTACTGCGGGAGGCAAGGGGAGAAATAGCTGGGGCCTTAACAGATATCTTCACATCATCTATGACCACAGGCGAGGTTCCAGAGGACTGGAGAATAGCCAATTATTCCCTTGTTTAAGAAAGGAAGCAGAGATAATCCAGCAAATTATAGGCCTGTGAGCTTACATCACTGGTGGGGAAGCTTTTGGAAAAGATACTGAGGCACATTTGGAGAAAAATGGACTTGTTAGTGAAAGGCAGCATGGTTTTTGTGCAGGGAAGGTGATGTCTCACCAACTTTATTGAGTTTTTTGAAGAGGTGACAAAGAAAATTGATGAGGGAAGGGTTGTGGATGTAATTCATATGGACTTTAGTAAGGCATTTGACAAGGTCTCACATGACAGACTGATACAAAAACTAAAATCCCATGGGATTCGGGGTGGGCTGGCTAGATGGATACAGCATTAACTTGGTTATAGAAGACAGAGTAGCGGTGGAAGGGTGTTTTTCAGAACGGAGATCTGTAGCTAGTGGTGTTCCGCAGGTATCAGTGTTGGAACCTCTGTCATTTGCAGTATATTTAAATGATCTGGAGAAAAATGTGGGTGGTCTGATTAGTAAGTTTGCGGATGACACAAAGATTGGTGGAGTTGCTGATAGTGCCGAGGATTGTCAGAGGATGCAACAGGATATAGATAGATTGGAGACTTGGGCACAGAAATGGCAGATGGAGTTTAATCCGGACAAATGCGAGTTGGTGCATTTTGGAGGATCAAATCTAGGCATGAATTATACTGCAAATGGTGGAACCCTTAGGAACATTAACATACAGAGGGATCTGGGTATACAGGTCCACAGTTCCCTAAAAGTGGCAACACAGGTGGCCAAGGTGTTTAAGAAGGCATATGGCATGCTTGCCTTCATCAGCCGGGGCATTGAGTACAGGAGTTAGGAAATCATGTTGCAGCTGTATAAAACCTTGGTTAGGCCCCATTTGGTGTATTGCGTGGAGTTCTAGTCACCACATTATCAGAAGAATGTGGAAGCTTTGGAGAGCGTGCAAAGAAGGTTCATGAGGATGCTGCCTAGTCTCGAGGGCGTTAGCTATGAGAAAAGGTTGAATAAACTAGGATTGTTTTCACTGGAAAGACAGAGGCTGAGGGGAGACCTGATAGAGGTCTCCAAAATTATGAGAGGCATAGACAGGATGGATAGTCAGAGGCTTTTTCCAAGCGTCAATTACAAGGGGGCACAGGTTCAAGGTGAGAGGGGGAAAGTTTAAGGGAGATGTGCGGGGTACATCTTTCACGCAGAGAGTGGTGGGTGGCTGGAATGCACTGTCAGAGCACGTGGTGGAAGCAGGCACATTAGCAACATTTAAGAGGCATGGCAGCACAGTGACGCAGTCGTCCCAGGTTCGATCCCGGCTCTGGGTCACTGTCCGTGTGGAGTTTGTACATTCTCCCCATGTTTGCGTGGGTTTTACCCCCACAACTCAAAGATGTGCAGGTTAGGTGGATTGGCCATGGTAAATTTCCCCTTAATTGGAAAGAAATGAATTGGGTACTCCGTTTTTTTAAAAATCATTCAGAAACACAGGATGAGCATCCACATCTAGGCTGATGACACCAAGGTCTGTTTCCTCATCATCTTTCTCAACCCTGCATCTAATGTTATCAATATTAGATAACCTGCAATCTCAATTCAAACCTTTGTCTCTGTCTCCGGTCACAAACTCTGTATTCACAGCAATGATGTTAATTCCAAGTGGCCAGTGTCTCTGCTTGAATTAAATTGTTACTCTCAGATGTCTATTCAACCTCAAACTGAGTTTCCAGCCTCACATCCTTTTCTCATTTCAGCTTCATAACATCACCTGCAGGAATCACTACTTCAAGCCATCTGCTACTGAAATCCTCACCAATGCCTGTCCCCCTCCCAGACTCTAGTAGCCTTGACTGGGTGCCCATCCATCCTCCACATTCCATACGTTTTAGTTCATCCAGATCTCAGTTAACCACATCTTACACTACACCAAGCCCACCTTGCCCAACAACCTGCCTTCACTGATTTGCATTGTATTTAGTCCCTCGGTGCCTCAAATTTAAAATTCTTATTCCTTCGTGGCCTTTTTTATGTCACTTCCCATCCACCATTGATAGTTGTGCTTACAACAGCCTCACCGTTAACTCTCTGCAATTCCTTCCCTAAACCGCCTCGACTCTCTCCTCCGTTAGGGCCTTCCTCAAACACATATCCCCAAGCTTTCAGTCCGCCTACACACCAGTTTGTCAGGGCACCATTTTGTTCCCTCTGTGAAGCACCGTGGCACATTTGTCTATCTTCAAGTTGATGAACAAATGGAGGTTTCTGTTGTCAGTAGACACTGGTGATAAACATAACCAATCCAAATCCTTTCTTTAACTATAATCCACCATGGGGTGGCACAGTAGCACAATGGTTAGCACTACATCCTCACAGCACCAGGGACCCAGGTTCAATTCCGGCCTCGGGTGACAGTCTATGTGGAGTTTGCACTTTCTCCCTGTGTCTGCGTGGGTTTTCTCCAGGTGCTCCGTTTTCCACCCACAGTCCAAAGATGTGCAGGTTAGGTGGATTGGCCATGCTAAATTGCCCCTTAGCCTCCAATGATGTGCGGGGACATAAGAACTAGGAACAGGAGTAGGCCATCTGGCCCCTCGAGCCTGCTCCGCCATTTAATGAGATCATGGCTGATCTTTGTGGACTCAGCTCCATTCTCCGGCCCGTACACCATATCCCCGAATCACTTTATTCTTTAGAAAGGCATCTATCTTTTTCTTAAAAACGCTTAAAGAAGGAGCCTCAACTGCTTCACTGGGCAAGGAATTCCAGAGATTCACAACCCTTTGGGTGAAGAAGTTCCTCCGACAGTCCGTCCTAAATCTACCTCCTCTTATTTTGAGGCTATGCCCCCTAGTTCTGCTTTCCCCGACCAGTGGAAACAACCTGCCCGCATCTATCCTATCTATTCCCTTCATAATTTTATATGTCTCAATAAGATCCCCCCGCATCCTTCTAAACTCCAATGAGTACAGTCCCAGTCTACTCAACCTCTCGTCATAATATAATCCCCTCAACTCTGGGATCAACCTAGTGAATCTCCTCTGCACTCCCTCCAGTGCCAATATGTCCTTTCTCAGGTAAGGAGACTAAAAATGAACACAATACTCCAGATGCGGCCTCACCAACACCCTATACAATTGCAGCATAACCTCCCTAGTCTTGAACTCCATCCCTCTAGCAATGAAAGACAAAACTCGATTAGCCTTCTTAATCACCTGTTGCACCTGCACACCAATTTTTTGCGGCTCGTGCACCAGCACACCCAGGTCCCTCTGCACAGCAGCATGTTTTAACATCTTACCGTTTAAATAATAATCCATTCTGCTGTTATTCCTCCCAAAATAGATAGCCTCACACTTGGCAACATTGAATTCCATCTGCCAGACCCTAGCCCATTCACCTAACCTATCCAAATCCTTCTGCAGACTTCCGGTATCCTCTGCACTTTTTGCTTTACCACTCATCTTAGTGTCGTCTGCAAACTTTGACACATTGCACTTGGTCCCCAACTCCAAATCGTCTATGTAAATTGTGAACAACTGCGGGCCCAACACTGATCCTTGAGGGACCCCACTATTTACAGGTTGCCAACCAGAGAAACACCCATTTATCCCCACTCTCTGCTTTCTGTTAGTTAACCAATCCTCTACCCATGCTACCACTTTACCCTCAATGCCATGCATTAGTTCATGCAGCAACCTTTTGTGTGGCACCTTGTCAAAAGCTATCTGGAAATCCAGATATACCACATCCATTGGCTCCCCATTATCTACTGCACTGGTAACGTCCTCAAAAAATTCTATCAAATTAGTCAGACACGACCTACCCTTTGTGAACCCATGCTGCGTCTGCCCAATGGGACAATTTCCCTCCAGGTGCCCCGCTATTTCCTCCTTAATGATAGATTCCAGCATTTTCCCTACAACCAAAGTTAAGCTTACCGGCCTATAATTACCCACTTTCTGCCAACCTCCTTTTTTAAACAGTGGTGCCACGTTTGCTTCTTTCCAATCCTCTGGGACCACCCCAGAGTCTAGTGAATTTTGATAAATTATCACTAGTGCGTTTACAATTTCCCTAGCCATCTCTTTTAACACTCTGGGATGCATCCCATCAGGGCCAGGAGACTTGTCTACCTTTAGCCCCATTAGCTTGCCCAATACTGCCTCCTTAGCGATTACAATCATCTCAAGGTCCTCTCCTATCATATCTTTATTTCCATCAGTCACTGGCATGTTACTTGTGTCCTCCACTGTGAAGACTGACCCAAAAAACCTGTTCAGCTCCTCAGCCATTTCCCCGTCTCCTATTATTAAATCTCCCTTCTCATCTTCCAAAGGACCAATATTTACCTTAGCCACCCTTTTTTGTCTTATATATTTGTAGAAGCTTTTACTATCTGCTTTCATGTTTTCAGCCAGTTTACTCTCATAGTCTACCTTACTCTTCTTTATGGCTTTTTTAGTAGCTTTCTGTTGTCCCCTAAAGACTTCCCAGTCCTCTAGTCTCCCACTAATTTTTGCCACTTTGTATGTTTTTTCCTTTAATTTGATACTCTCCCTCACCTCCTTAGATATCCACGGTCGATTTTTCCCCTTTCTACCGTCTTTCTTTTTTGTCGGTATGAACCTTTTCTGAACACTGTGAAAGATCGCTCGGAAGGTTCTCCACTGTTCCTCAACTGCTTCACCATGAAGTCTTTGCTCCCAGTCTACCTTAGCTAGTTCTTCTCTCATCCCATTGTAATCGCCTTTGTTTAAGCACAAAACACTAGTGTTTGATTTTACCTTGTCATCCTCCAACTGTATTTTAAATTCCACCATATTGTGGTCGCTCCTTCCAAGAGGATCCCGAACTATGAGATCATTAATCAATCCTGCCTCATTACACAGGACCAGACCTAGGACCGCTTGTTCCCTTGTAGGTTCCATTACATACTGTTCCAGGAAATTATCCCGGGCACATTCTATAAACTCCTCCTCAAGGCTGCCTTTACCAACCTGGTTAAACCAATCGATATGCAGATTAAAATCTCCCATGATAACCGCTGTACCATTTCTACATGCATCCATTATTTCTTTGCTTATTGCCTGCCCTACCACCCTGTTACTATTTGGTGGCCTATAGACTACTCCTATCAGTGATCTTTTCGCCTTCCTATTCCTGATTTCCACCCAAATTGATTCAGCCTTGTCCTCCATAGCACCAATATCATCCCTTACTATTGCCCGGATGCCATCCTTAAACAACAAAGCTACACCACCGCCCTTACCGTCCATTCTATCCTTTTGTATAGTCTGATACCCTTGGATATTTAACTCCCAGTCGTGACCATCTTTTAACCATGTTTCAGTAATGGCCACTATATCATCGTCATTCACGATGATTTGCGCCATCAACTCATTTACCTTATTTCGTATACTACGAGCATTCAGGTAAAGTACACTTATGCTGTTTTTTATGTCTTTGTTATGAATCTTAACACCTTGATCAGTAACTTTTCGCAATTTATTTTTCCTCTTACCCTTTCTCCTAATTTTCCTTGTCTTTGAACCCATATCTCTACATAATAACCTGTCACGTAACCTGCTGCCTTGATCTCCATTAACCATTATACTGTCCATAGCTTTACACTTCCCTCCCCCCCAACTTGCTAGTTTAAAGTCCTTGTGACCAACCTATTTATCCTATTCGCTAGAACACTGGTCCCAGAATGGTTCAGGTGAAGACCGTCCCAACGGCACAGGTCCCTCCTGCCCCAGTACTGATGCCAATGCCCCATGAAATGGAATCCCTCTTTCCCGCACCACTCCTTTAGCCACGTGTTAACTTCTCTAATTTTCTCAACCCTATGCCAATTGGCATGCGGCTCGAGTAGTAATCCAGAGATTATAACCCTGGAGGACCTGTTCTTTAATTTAGTCCCTAGTGTTTGATAATCCCCAAACAGGTCCTCTTTCCTAATCCTACCTATGTTTTTAGTCCCAACGTGGACCACAACAACTGGATCCTCCCCCTCCCTCTCCAAAATCCTTTCAAGCCGATCAGAGATGTCCCTCACCCTGGCACCGGGCAGGCAACATACCATGCGGGACTCTCGATCTGGCTTACAAAGGATGCCATCAATCCCCCTAATTATAGAATCCCCTACAACTACCACTTGTCTTTTTGCTCCCCCTTCTTGAGTGGGGGAGTGGACGTAGATCGGGTGCTCTTTCAGAGGATCAGTACAGATTTGATGGGCAGAATGGCTTCCTTCTGCACTGTAGAGATTCGATGATTCTATTCTATGATGTACATGTGCAGAGTGATCATGAAGAGAAATCATGGCAATTTCCCCTCTGCCCTTCTCCCCCATTGCATCAGTTATCTTACATAATGCACAATATAAAATGCACAACAGTACATTTAAAAAACAATATAATAAATGAAATCATGCTATTTGTATATGTTATACCATTTTGTGTATCGTTCTGGTCGATGTCCTACCTCCGACTTTTATTGTAATACACTGATATGCATAGAACATCAAGTGGAAACGATATTTGAGGATCTTCCATTAACAACCCTTGGGTCATAAATGACCAATTTCTGTAGGAAGGAGCTGGATTAAATATAGAACTGATTTTGACCATCACCTTGTGTTGATGTGTTAGCAATCGTTTCATTTTAACCCTACCATTCTACAGTTGTCCTGTGATGTGAAGCTCGATCCACGGCCTGAATACCATCGCTGTATTCTGACTTGGCACCACCAGGAACCATTGCCTTGGGCACAGAGTACAGGTGAGACTTCTGAGGCAATTACAGAATGATAACTTAGAATTATAATTTGGAAACTAAGATAATCAATCACTGAGGCACCATTACAAAAATTTAAGGTTTGAATTTGATATATTGTACAGCATGCAAAAAAGGTTTTGCCCAATTCGAATTTGAATCATCCAGTAATTGTAATAATTTTCTTTGCTCAGTTATGCCTCACACGACAGACATTTTGGAGGATGTTGCTTATTGATTTTGGGGGGTTTTTGCTTCAATTGTGCAACTCTGGTGCTTTCAATAATTGTTTAAATTTGCAAAAATCTAAAAGGCACGGAGAGTGCTGAAACAATTTGAGGTTACAATCAAATCAACCCTGAACTTATTGAATGACAGAGCAAGTTCGAGGGGCTGAGTGGCCTACTCCTGTTGCCAACTCACATGTTTGTATTAAGTTGACTGACTTAAAGGTTTCTGCACCAACTAGTTGTTCATAGACATGAATGCAATGGAGGACATTCCCATTGGGATGCAGCAAGGGTTGGAGAATGAAGAGAGGTCATGTAGAGCAGGACAAGTTGCTCAAAGAGGAAGGATAAGAAGAACAGAGAAGGACTGCCACCCGGAGGCTAAATCTACTGAGGGTTCTCAGGGAGCTGTTCTCCCAGGATGTCCTCATTAAAATTTTCCACTTGCTGCAACCTTGGAGAAGGACGAGTGCCACATTGATGAACATTCGTGACATTTACTGCAGCAATGGACTTTTATGTGTCTTTGTTCTTTCAAGCAATGTTTGCAACATCTCATATTTTGTTGGAGAGGAGAGGTCACTGAGGCTGTCTATTCAATGAGAGCTAATGTTAAAGACAATGTTCATTTCTGGAGGAAACAATGAATCTGAAGCCAGTCTTTTACTTGATCCTGGTATATTCCCGAGACGACAGAGAAAAGGCCCAGGCTAATTTTAAATTTCCTCTAGAGCCAGTGAGAACTGGTATTTGTACAGTTGCAACAATTCCCAAATCTTTCCCCAATTGGCAGCGGTTGCTCGCAATTACAAACCTAAAGCATGTACCACATTGCAACATGATTCCAACATGCACAGCCAACTGTGTGGTATCCTCTCATACCCAAGAGAAGCAAGCAGAGTGATGCGACCATCAATTCACATGAGACGATTAGTAGAAGTAAACAGTGGTTTTAATAAGCTAGATCTGTGCCTGCCTGCGACTGCTCTGTACTGAGTGCCGCCTACAGGCTGCAGATCTATATACCACCCCCGAGGGGGCGGAGCCCACAAGGGCATCAACATAATACAATACAGTACAGTGGTGAATTGTAGCAGCAATACGTTCACCACATTCACCCACTGTTAGAAAGTTGACATCCAGCGGGGGGTGAAGTGGGCTCACAGATCGAGTCTGTCCGCCGCCTTGATCGTTCTCTGTGATCGCCTCAGCTCCGGCTTCGCTGCGGGCACGGGTGTTGGGCTCATTGACTCCGGAAGCGTGTCGTCTGGAGCTTCATCACAGTGGGTCGACGAGGGGGGGGGGTGTTCGGTGTAGGGGGGGCGTAGTTGATGGTCGCTGGGGAACCGGCGGGTGCCAGATCCCGGATGGAGACTGTATCTTGTCGGCCGTCGCGGTGCTCCACGTAGGCATACTGAGGGTTGGCATGTAGGAGCTGGACCCTCTCGGCCAGGGGGTCGGACTGATGGCTCCTCGCTTGCTTCCGGAGGAGGACAGGCCCCGGTGTTATCAGCCAGGATGGAAGCGAGATCCCGGAGGTGGATTTTCTGGGGAAGACAAATAGACGGTCGTGAGGGGTCTCGTTCTTGGCTGTGCAGAGGAGCGACCGAATGGAGTGAAGCGCATCGGGGAGGACCTCCTGCCAGCGGGAAACCGGGAGACTTCTAGAACGTAGGGCCAGAAAGACGGCCTTCCATACCGTCGCGTTCTCCCTCTCCATCTGTCCGTTTCCCCGGGGGTTGTAGCTGGTAGTCCTGCTCGAGGCAATGCCCTTACCGAGCAGATACCGACGCAGCTCATCGCTCATAAACGAGGAGCCCCAGTCATTGTGGACGTAAGTGGGGAAACCGAACAGGGTGAAGATGCTGTGCAGGGCCTTAATGACAGTGGCCGCGGTCATGTCGGGGCATGGGATGGCAAAAGGGAAACTGGAGTACTCGTCAACGACGTTGAGAAAATACACATTGTGATCAGTGGAGGGGAGGGGCCCTTTGAAATCGACGCTGAGGTGCTCAAAGGGGTGGGATGCCTTCACCAGGTGGGCCTTGTCTGGCCGATAGAAGTGCAGCTTGCACTCCGCGCAGACTTGGCAGTCCCTGGTCATGGCCTTGACCTCCTCGGTGGAATGGAGAAGCCGGGTGACCCCCGGGTGACAGAGGTCATTGTGGATGGCCCGAAGGCGTTCATCTTGCGCGCTGGCACGTGCTGCGGGACAGGGCATCTGGGGTCTCATTGAGCTTCCCAGGACGATACACGATATTGTAATTATAGGTGGAGAGTTCGATTCTCCACCTCAAGATTTTATCATTTTTGATCTTGCCCCGCTGTGTGTTGTTGAACATAAAGGCTACCGATCGTTGGTCAGTGACGAGGGTGAACCTCCTACCAGCCAGGTAGTGCCTCCAATGCCGCACAGCTTCCACAATGGCTTGAGCTTCCTTTTCGACAGAGGAGTGTCGAATCTCGGAGGCGTTGAGTGTACGGGAAAAGAAGGCCACGGGCCTGCCTGCTTGGTTAAGGGTAGCGGCCAGGGTGACGTCTGACTCATCGCTCTCCATCTGGAAGGGGATGGACTCGTCCACTGCGTGCATCGCGGCCTTGGTAATGTCTGCCTTGATGCGGCTGAAGGCTAGGCGGGCTTCAGTCATCAGGGGAAAGATGATGGCTTTGATAAGTGGGCGGGCTTTGTCTGCATAGTTGGGGATCCACTGGGCATAATATGAAAAGAACCCCAGGCACCTTTTCAGAGCCTTGGGGCAGTGGGGAAGGGGAAGTCGCAGGTGGGGGCGCATGCGGTCGGGGTCGGGCCCTAGGACTCCATTTTCCACAACATAGCCGAGGATGGCTAGTCGGGTTGTGCGGAAAACTCATTCCTCCTTGTTGTAGGTGAGATTGAGGGCTTGGGCGGTTTGGAGGAACTTCTGAAGGTTAGAGTCATGGTCCTGCTGATCATGGCCGCAGATGGTGATGTTATCGAAGTACGGGAATGTGGCCCACAGCCCGTACTGGTCAACCATTCGGTCCATCGTCCTTTGTAATACTGAGACCCCATTGGTGATGCCGAAGGGGACCCTGAGGAAGTGGAAGAGGCGGCCGTCTGCCTCAAAGGCCATGTAGTGACGGTCTTCCGGGCGGATCGGAAGCTGGTGGTATGCGGACTTCCGATCTACCGTGGAGAAAACCCGATAGTGTGCAATCTGATTCACCATGTCCGCTATGCGGGGAAGGGGATACGCATCGAGTTGCGTGTAACGATTTATGGTCTGGCTGTACTCTACAACCATCCGGTTCTTTTCCCCGGTCCTGACGACCACCACTTGAGCTCTCCAGGGGCTATTACTGGCCTCGATGAGCCCCTCCCTCAAGAGCCGCTGGACCTCCGACTTGATAAAAGTCCTGTCCTGGGCACTGTACCGCCTGCTCCTGGTGGAGGTGAGGTTCGTGAAAAGCGAGGGAGGGGCGACCTTTAGGGTCGCGAGGCTACATGTGGTGAGAAGGGGTAGGGGTCCACCGAACTTCAGGGTCAGGCTTCTGAGGTTGCACTGGAAATCCAGTCCTAACAAGAGGGGAGCGCAGAGATGAGGGAGGACATAGAGTTTAAAATCAGCGTACTCGGCGCTCTGTATTGCGAGGTTCGCGACACAGTATCCCCGGATCTGCACTGAATGTGATCCGGACGCAAGGGAGATTGTTTGGGATGCGGGGGAAATCTGGAGGGAACAGCGCCTTACTGTGTCCAGATGGATGAAGCTCTCCGTGCTCCCAGAGTCAAACAGACAGGGCGTTTCGTGCCCCTTGACCCGGATGGTCATCATGGAGTTCTTGAGGTGCTTGGGCCGTGATTGGTCAAGAGTGACAGCGCCAAGCTGCGGGTAGCCGGCGTGGTCGGTGGCAGCGGGGTAGTCCCAAGATGGCGGCCCCCATCGGTCGCACGTGTCGGGTGGCGTTGAAGATGGCGGCCAGTCCGGTTGCGGCTATGCCTCGGTAGGTCGCACGTTCGGCAGCTCCTGCCGGGAATGGACTTTTGGGCTCTCCAGAGGGGCCCCAACGGCAATTGTTCGACGGCTCCCAGTGTGGGAAAGTGACAGCAAGGTTCCCCCGGCACTGTATGGATTGGACCAGGAGTGGAGCGGTTAAAAAAGTGATCCTGGTGCAGCGGAAAGTGCGAGGGAGGAAAAGCAAGATGGCGGCGGGTGGAGACCAAGCAGTTTGGGCGCAGTGGTCGCAGGAGCAGCAGGAGGTTAAGGAGGCGAATGAGAAGCTTGTGGAGACCCAGAAGGCCCAAGGGGCGGCGATCCGGGAGGTGCGGCAAAAAGCCTCGGAGAACGAGGACGAGATCTTGGGCCTGGCGGTGAAGGTGGAGGCGCACAAGGCGCTGCACAAGAGGTGGGCGGAAAAATTTGAGGACCTGGAGAATAGGTCGAGGAGGAAGAACCTTCGGATTCTGGGTCTCCCTGAAGGAGTGGAGGGGCCAGATGCCGGGGCATATATGAGCACGATGCTCAATTCGCTAATGGGCACGGGAGCTTTCCCGAGGCCCCTGGAGCTTGATGGGGCTCATCGGGTCCTGGCAAGGAGACCCAAAGCCAACGAGCCGCCAAGGGCTGTAGTGGTGAGGTTCCACCGCTTTATGGACAGAGAGTGTGTCCTGAGATGGGCCAAAAAAGAGCGGAGCAGCAGGTGGGAGAACACGGAGATCCGAATTTACCAGGACTGGAGTGCGGAGGTGGCTAAGAAGAGGGCTGGTTTTAACTGGGCTAAGGCGGTTCTCCATCGGAAGGGGGTGAAGTTCGGGATGCTGCAGCCAGCGCGATTGTGGGTCACGTTCCAAGATCGGCACCACTATTTTGAAACGCCTGATGAGGCATGGAACTTTATCCAGACTGACAAGTTGGACTCAAATTGAGGGTTTGTCGTGGGGGGATGTTTACTGTGTTTACTGCGTTTGGGGAATGTTCTTTTTGTTTCGGTGCTGGGTGAATGGATTTGATGTGGTGGCTGTGGGAGATGTGGGTGTCGGTGTTGGAGGGGCAGGACCCCGCGGAGGAAGAGGGGGGGTGGAGGCCCGGGGATGGGGGGTTGGGGTAAGGCCGCAAAAAAGGAGCAGCGTCGGGGGGAGGCGGGGCCGGCTCAGACAGAAAGCGCAGGCTTTTCCCCGCGTTCGGGAAGCATGGGGGCGGGGCAAAGGGCGGTGCTGGAGAGGAGCGCACACTGACTGCCAAGGGGTGGGGGGATTCTCACACTGGGGGGTCGACGGAATGGCGGGAGAGGCCGTGGTCAGCAGGAGTCAGCTGACTTACGGGAGTGACATGGGGGAAACAAAATGGCTAGATGAGGATCTAGCGGGGGGGGAGGGAGGGGGGGTGGGGGAACTGGGTTGCTGCTGCATTGGCCAAAGGGGAGCTGGAAATGGGAGAGATAGTCGAGGCGGGGGTCCGGCGCCTGGGGGACTGGAGGGTGCAGGAGGCGCGGGCACGTGGCTGGCCTAGAAAAGGAGATGGTTAGTCGGGGGGCGGGGGTGCAAGTTGCCCTGCGATCCGACTGATAACTTGGAATGTGAGGGGCCTGAAAGGGCCGATCAAGAGGGCCTGGATGTTCGCGCACTTAAAGGGACTGAAGGCAGACGTGGTTATGCTCCAGGAGACACATCTGAAGGTGGCAGATCAGGTTAGGCTGAGAAAGGGATGGGTAGGGCAGGTCTTTCATTCAGCGCTGGATGCAAAGAACAGAGGGGTTGCAATACTGGTGGGGAAGCGGGTGTCGATCGAGGCACTGAGTATTGTAGTGGATAATGGAGGTCGATATGTGATGGTGAGCGGTAGGTTGCAGGGTGTGCGGGTGGTACTGGTGAACGTATATGCCCCGAATTGGGATGATGCCGGATTTATGAAACGCATGCTGGGTCGGATTCCGGATCTGGAGGTAGGAAGCTTGATAATGGGAGGGGACTTCAACACGGTGCTGGACCCAGCACTGGACCATTCTAGGTCCAGGACGGGTAAGAGGCCGGCTGCGGCCAAGGTGCTTAGGGGGTTTATGGACCTGATGGGGGGAGTGGATCCATGGAGATTTGCCAGGCCGCAGGCCAGAGAATTTTCCTTCTTTTCCCACGTCCATAGACCCTACTCCCGGATAGATTTTTCATTCTGAGTGGGGCGCTAATCCCGAAAAGTGGAGGAAACGGAATATTCGGCTATAGCCATCTCGGACAACGCCCCGCTTTGGGTGGAGCTGGGGTTGGGGGAGGAGAGGGACCAGCGCCTGCTGTGGCACCTCGATGTGGGACTGTTGGCGGATGAGGGGGTGTGCGGGCGGGTGCGAGGGTGTATTGAAAGATACTTGGAGGCCAACGACAATGGGGAGGTGCAGGTGGGGGTAGTCTGGGAGGCGTTGATTGCGGTGGTCAGGGGAGAGCTAATCTCCATCAGGGCCCACAGGGAGAAGAGAGAGAGGAGGGAGAGGGAGAGGTTGGTGGGGGAGATTTTAAGGGTGGACAGGAGTTATGCAGAGGCCCCCGAGGAGGGGCTACTTAGGGAGCGATGGTACCTCCAGACGGAATTCGACCTGATGACCTCGGGGAAAGCAGAGACACAGTGGAGGAAAGCGCAAGGGGCGACGTTTGAGTATGGGGAGAAGGCGAGTAGGATGCTGGCACATCAGCTTCGTAAGAGGGAGGCAGCGAGGGAGATTGGTGGAGTTAAGGATAGAGGGGGGAATACGGTGCAGAGTGCGGTGAGAATTGCGTGGGTTTCCTCCGGGTGCTCCGGTTTCCTCCCACAGTCCAAAGATGTGCAGGTTAGGTGGATTGGCCATGATAAATTGCCCTTAGTGTCCAAAATTGCCCTTAGTGTTGGGTGGGGTTACTGGGATATGGGGATCAGGTGGCGGTGTTGACCTTGGGTGGGGTGCTCTTTCCAAGAGCCGGTACAGTCTCGATGGGCCAAATGGCCTCCTTCTGCACTGTAAATTCTATGTCTAATAAACAAGGTAATTCGGGACTTCTATGGGGATCTGTACAGGTCTGAGCCCCCAGCGGGGGAGGAGGGGATGCGACGATTCCTAGATCAGCTGAGGTTCCCGAGGGTGGAGGAGGAGCAGGTGGCTGGTTTGGGGACACGGATTGGGCTGGAGAAGTTGGTTAAAGGATTGGGGAACATGCAGGCGGAGAAGGCCCCGGGGCCGGATGGGTTCCCAGTTGAATTTTACAGGAAATACGTGGACCTGCTGGGCCCGTTGCTAGTGAGGACTTTTAATAAGGCGAGGGAGGAGGGGACCTTGCCCCGACAATGTCCAGGGCGCTGCTTTTTTTGATCTTGAAGCGGGACAAGGATCCATTGCAATGTGGGTCGTATAGACCGATCTCGCTCCTCAATGTTGACGTTAAGTTGCTGGCGAAGGTGCTGGCTACGAGAATTGAGGACTGTGTCCCGGGGGTGATTTATGAGGATCAGACGGGATTTGTGAAGGGTAGGCAGCTAAATACAAATGTGCGGCGGCTCCTCAATGTTATTATGATGCCCTCGGTGGAGGGGGAAGCGGAGGTAGTGGCAGCTATGGACGCGGCGAAGGCCTTTGATCGGGTGGAGTGGGAGTATCTTTGGAAAGTGTTGCGGAGGTTTGGGTTCGGGGAGGGGTTCATCAGTTGGGTCAGGCTGCTATATAGAGCCCCGGTGGCGAGTGTGATTACGAACAGGCGGAGGTTGGAGTACTTTCGGCTGTACCGGGGGACGAGGCAGGGGTGTCCCTTATCCCCCTTGTTGTTTGCACTGGCAATTGAGCCGCTGGCCATGGCACTGAGGGAGTCCAGGAAATGGAGGGGATTGGTTCGGGGGGGGGGGGGGGGGGGGGGGGGACCACACCGGGTGTCGTTGTATGCCAACGACCTGTTGTTGTATGTTGCGGATCCAGTGGAGGGGATGGCGGAGATCATGCGGATCCTTAGGGAGTTTGGGGACTTTTCGGGGTATAAACTCAACGTAGGGAAGAGTGAGCTCTTTGTGGTGCATTCAGGGGACCAGGGAAGGGGGATAGATGAGCTACCGCTGAAGAGGGCGGAGAGGAGCTTTCAGTACCTGGGGATCCAAGTAGCGATGAGTTGGGCGGCCCTGCACAAGCTCAATTTGACGCGGTTGGTGGAGCAGATGGAGGAGGATTTTAAAAGATGGGATATGCTGCCACTCTCACTAGCGGGTAGGGTGCAGTCGGTCAAAGTGACGGTCCTTCCGAGGTTTCTCTTTGTATTCCAGTGCCTTCCCATTTTAATCCCCAAGGCCTTTTTCAAACGGGTAAGCAGGAGCATCATGGGATTTGTGTGGGCGAATTAGATCCCGACAGTGAAGAGGGTGTTTCTGGAGCGTAGCAGGGACAGGGTGGGGGGCTGGCGCTGCCGAATTTATGTGGCTACTATTGGGCAGCCAATGTGGCGATGATCCGTAAGTGGGTCATGGAGGGAGAGGGGTGGCGTGGAAGAGGCTAGAGATGGCGTCCTGTGTGGGCACGAGCCTGAGGCCGCTGGTGACACCATCGCTGCCGCTCTCGCTGACAAGGTACACCACGAGTCCGGTGGTGGCGGCGACGCTGAAGATCTGGGGGCAGTGGAGGCGGCACAGGGGCGAGGTGGGAGCCTCGGTTTGGTCCCCGATTCGGGAGAACCATTGGTTCGTCCCGGGAAGGACGGATGGGTGGTTTCGGAGCTGGCATCGGGCAGGGATTAGAAGAACGGGGACCTGTTCATCGATGGGACGTTTGCGAGCCTAGGGACGCTGGAGGAGAAGTTTGGGCTACCCCCTGGAAACGCTTTCAAGTACATGCAAGTGAGGGCGTTTGTGAGGCGGCAGGTGAGGGAATTCCCGCTGCTTCTGGCACGTGGGATTCAGGACAGGGTGATTTTGGGTGTATGGGTTGGAGAAGGCAAGGTTTTGGCGATTTACCAGGAGTTGCAGGAAGAGGAGGAGGCCTCGGTGGAGGAGTTAAAGGGCAAGTGGGAGGAGGAGCTTGGGGAGGAGATAGATGAGGGTCTGTGGGCTGATGCCCTGAGTAGGGTTAATTCTTCCTCCTCTTGCGCCAGGCTCAGCCTAATACAGTTTAAAGTTACTCACAGAGCGCATATGAAGGGGCGAGGTTGAGTAGGTTCTTTGGGGCGGAGGACAGATGTGGGAGGTGCTCGAGGAGCCCAGCAAATCACGTCCATATGTTCTGGTCATGCCTGGCGCTGGATGGGTTTTGGAGGGGTTTTGCGAGGACTATGTCCAAGGTGGTGAACGCCCGGGTCAAGCCGAGCTGGGGATTGGCATTATTTGGGGTATCGGACGAGCCGGGAATGCAGGGGGCGAAAGAGGCCGGTATTCTGGCCTTTGCGTCCCTGGTAACCCGGCGGTGGATTTTGCTACTGTGGAAAGATGCGAAGCCCCCTTGTGTGGAAACTTGAATCAATGACATGGCAGGGTTCATCAAGCTGGAGAGGATAAAGTTTGCCTTGCGAGGGTCTGTGCAAGGGTTCCTCAGGCAGTGGCAACCGTTCCTAGACTATCTAGCGGAGCGTTAAGAGGAAGTCAGCAGCAGCAGCCCAGGGGTGGGGGGGTTCTTTTGGGGTGGCGTTTGGGTTAAGGTGGGGGGTATTCCCTATTTGTTTATTTTACTATTATATGGGGGGTTATTGTATCTGGGGGAAATCCAATGTATAATTTCTGCTTGTTGTGTTCTTTTTTCTTGTTGGGGGGGGGTTTGTTGAAAATTTGTTGAAAGATTTGAATAAATATGTATATTTTTTAAAAAGGTGGCGGCCAAGATGGCAGCCCCCATGAGTCGCAGGTGTCGAGTAGGGTTAAAGATGGCGACTCGCATGGATAGCACGAGGCGGATGACGCGTCAGAAGGGGACGTTACCGGCAGGCCCGCAGCCATGCTGCGGGTCTGTGAGTCGGGCCTGCTATTTTGGAACTTTGGGTCGGGCCAAGCAGACTTTGGCAAAATGTCCTTTCTTGCCGCAGTCACTGCGGGTCGCATTCCAAGCTGGGCAACGCTGCCTGGGATGCTGGTTCTGACCGCAGAAATAGCAAGGCCCCCGGGTTGGGCGGGCTGCCGCGCAGCACAGGCCTGGGATGCCCTCGGGTCGAGTGATGGTCACGCCTCCAGCGCCCACGAGGAAATTGCGTGGTCAGCGGGGAAAGCATTTAGGCTCTGGAAAGCTACCTCTAATGAGGTGGATAGCTTTACCGTCTCTTCTAGGTCGAGGGCGCCCTTTTCGAGCAGGCGCTGTCTGACATAGTTGGACCGGACTCCAGCCACATAGGTGTCCCGGATGGGGAGCTCCATATGCTGCGAGGCTGTGATGTCCTTGTAGTTGCAGTTTCGAGCGAGAACCCTCATGTCGCGTAGATATTCCTCCAGCGATTCCCCGGGGCGTTGACGGCGTGTGGTGAGGAGATTCCGTGCGAACACTTCGTTCACCGGCCTCACGTAATGTGTTTTCAGGATTGCGACCGCGTCTGCATACGTGGTCGCGTCTTCAATTAGTACAGAGATTCTGTGGCTCACCCGGGCGTGGAGGAGACTCAGCGTCTGTGCCTCGGTGATGGCGGGCGAGGTGGACGAGGAGGAGGCGGAGAGGTAGGCCTCAAAGCAGCGGAGCCAGTGTGAAAAGATTCCTTTTGCTTCAGCTGCCTGTGGGTCGAGTTCCAGTTGATCAAGTTTGAGGGCGGTTTCCATTGCGATATCTTAGCTTATTAAATTGATGCGACCATCAATTCACACGAGACGATT
This sequence comes from Scyliorhinus torazame, assembly GCF_047496885.1. NCBI lineage: Eukaryota > Metazoa > Chordata > Chondrichthyes > Carcharhiniformes > Scyliorhinidae > Scyliorhinus > Scyliorhinus torazame. The sequence continues at coordinate 236,499,197 of NC_092708.1, read as the reverse complement.
AGTAGAAGTGAACAGTGGTTTTAATAAGCTAGATCTGTGCCTGCCTGCGACTACTCTGTACTGAGTGCCGCCTACAGGCTGCAGATCGAGATACCACCCCTGAGGGGGCGGAGCCACAGGTGGAGCCCGCAAGGGCATCAACATAATACAATGCAATACAGTGGTGAATGATAGCAGCAATACGTTCACCACACAGAGCTAAAAGACAGCTTCACTAGGATTGTAGCCCCTCCACTCCCCCTTCCCCCTATGGTGCCGGGTGACACCTCATTTCAACTGTGTCCTCTGCCAAACCTGAAAAGGATTCCGACCTCTCAAAAGTCAATTGTGCCGTGTATCCTGGCAGTAGTCGTGGTGCCTTCATTCGGTGGCGATCCACTTGAATAAACTGCTTTGTTATTCCTTTTTCACTGCCAAAGAAGGTTTTTGAACCATCTGTTCTTTTTCCGGCAGGGAATCAGATGAGCAGCCGCCTGATGAGTATGCGAAGTGCCAATGGACTGTTGATGCTACCTCCAAAGACAGAGCAGTACGTGGAGCTCCATAAGGGTGAAGTGGTAGACGTCATGGTGATTGGAAGACTATGATGTCGCCACTGATGCAGCGTCGGTGCATGTCTACATTTAATTGACTGTATCCTGTAATATGGAACGGCACAGCTAGTTTTTAATGATTTGGATAAAATTGACCAGTGTTGTTGACACCTTGAAGTAATTTCAAAAAAGAAATCAGATAAAGTAAGTGAAATGGGAGGGAGTAAAAAGAAATGCATTGAATCCATTCTGTATGATATCCAGAGCAAAGTTTCTCTTTCATTACAGTTGCTTTGTGTGTTTAATGCTAGGTCTAATAGCAGTAGCTTTTGATAGACAGCGGTAGGTGCCTGCTAAAACTTGTGTTCTCTCATCTTCAGATACAGATACTTATGCTACTAGCAAGGCTGTCTGCTTACTTTATACCAGCTTAGATAAACACAGCTATTATCCTTATTAGTACGCAACATAATTGCTTCACAAAGAGCTTTGCTTGTTCTTTATCTTGTATCTTGTGTTCATGTGCTCAGTGCCAAAAGCAGAGTGGCTGGAGTGGACTGGTTTGGTATTTTGCCCTTTCAGTGCCATTGACCGGGAAGCGTCTCAACAGCCGTCTGTCTCAGCTGACCACCTAGTTGGACAGGAATTGGAATACTCTCATTTGAACAAAGAAATTGCTCCCTTAAGTGCTGACAGCCTTTTTACCAATTTAAAAAAAAGTGTACAGTAATACAAAGATTGATATTGTACAGATAATAGTGCACCAGCAATCATGTGGTAATTCCTAGCAATGAAAGACATTTAACAACACTGTACCATAACATTTTCTGTAATGATATTAAATATTAATAAAAATCCTTGATCATTATTAAAATTTATCTGCAAAGATGGTCAATATTTTTTTAAGTACCTTTCTTGTTTTTGGGCTATAATTATGTTGTTATGACACAATGTGAAGGGCGGCACAGTGGTTAGCACTGCTGCCGCAAGGCGCCGAGGACCCAGGTTCGATCCCGGCCCTGGGTTACTGTCCGTGTGGAGTTTGCGCATTCTCCCCGAGTCTACGTGGGTCTCACCCCCACAGCCCAAAAAGATGTGCAGAGTAGGTGGATTGGCGATGCTAAATTGGCCCTTAATTGGGGAAACAAAATGGCATAGTGTGCAAATAGATTTCGCATTTTGCACATAATTCCTTTTTTCAGTGTGTATTAATATTCAAGAGCATCTTTGCCTGTGGCACAAGGGGTTACAAACATTTGGGCCACTGAACTGTCCTATAGTGTTTGTGATCATGCTCTTTCTTTAACTTGTCAACTGCTCCTTCCCTATATCACTTCAGTGATCAAATTAATGTTTTCACATTCTGGAATTAATTTCTCCAAAAAAAAGAGTAGAATGAATTGTATTTCATATTCCACTGTTTTACTTTACTTGATAGTTGTCATGGAAATCATTCTCAGAAATTACAGCTTCTCTTCTACCCAGCCCGTTCCCTTCAACACAAATCTGAAAACAGTTTGTTTTAAACGTGACTGTTTAGCTTATAGAATATTTGAATACCTTACAAGTTCAATAATGTGATGTTGAAAAGTTAATGAAACGGCCTGTCATTAATGTCTGCTGTAAATAAACGGTGTAGGATAGTTAAAGTACCTGGTTTCATATGGGAATGAAGTTCTTATTCAACCTCTCCAAAGACTGGAAAGGGCAGCACGGTGGCACAGTGGTTAGCAAGACTTCCTCACAGCACCAGGGACCCAGGTTCAATTCCGGCTTCAGATGATGTATGGAGTTTGCATATTCTCCCCGTGTCTGCGTGGGTTTCCTCCTGGTGCAGTTTCCTCCCACAGTCCAAAGATGTGCAGGTTAGGTGGAGTTACGGGGGTAGCGCAAGGGAGTGGGCCTAGATAGGGTGCTCTTTTAGAGGGTTGGTGCAGACTCGATGGGCCAAATGGCCTGCACTGTAGGGATTCCTTTGGCAGGAAATTAAAATAAATGGGCAACTGATGGATTGGTGGAGCACCTGGTTTGCATCCATGCTGACTTGCACCATAGTTGTGTGGAGGGGTGACCTGTTTGTCATTCCAGGCACCCTCCATAGTGGAGAGTAATACCGTGTGCTAGGCATGAGGGTTAACACTGCTCAAGGATTGAAAAGTCTGGGAACAGCTACATCGGATTTTGCATATTTTAAAGAAGTTGCAAAGTTAAGACTACCCAACGACCCCACTCACTTGACCCAAGTACACATACCACAGAGTGCTCCATGTCAACCTGTTGTACGTTTACCACTGCCCATGCCATGTCCTTCACACAAACCCATAGCACTGTCATTGTTAGCATGCGCTGCTATTTCAAGTCAAGCTGCAACTTGCAGCTGACAGCCACGATATTTTCTTTTTTTTTAAAATATGTTTATTCAAGTTTTCCAACAACATTTTTGACAACCCCCCCCCCCCAATAACAGAAGATAAAAGAAACGCAAACACGACAATTATACATTGTACAAAACATTCACATTGGGTTTCCCCATGTACGATAGCACCCCCCCCATATGACATTTAAAGGTACTCGTAGGGTAGCCCCCCCCCCCTCCACCCACCCTAGGGTTGCTGCTGCTGCTGACCTTCTAACGCTCTGCGAGATAGTCTAGGAACGGTTGCCACTGCCTGAAGAACCCCTGCACAGACCCTCATAAGGCAAACTTTATCCTCTCCAGCTTAATGAACTCTGCCATATCATTTATCTAGGCTTCCACACTGGGGGGCTTCGCGTCCTTCCATAATAGCAAGATCCTCCGCCAGGCTACCAGGGACGCAAAGGCCAGGATACCGGCCTCTTTCGACTCCCGGCTCGTCCGTTACCCCAAATAATGCCAACCCCCAGCTCGGCTTGACCTGGACTTTCACCAGCTTGGACATAGTCCTCGCAAGACCCCTCCAGTGCTGGGCACGACCAGAACATGTGGACGTGATTAGCCATGATATTTTCAATGGACAATCAGAATAGGTGGAGGTTTGGCAAATACCTACCACCTATGATCCTTCAATATGTCGAGATGATTTCTCTGCTTGCTTGATAAGAAGGCATACTTGGGGAACAGTTCAAACATTGAAAAATGAAAATCGCTTATTGTCACAAGTAGGCTTCAAATGAATTTACTGTGAAAAGCCCCTAGTCGCCACATTCCGGCGCCTGTTCGAGGAGGCCGGTACGGGAATTGAACCGTGCTGCTGGCCTGCCTTGGTCTGCTTTCAAAGCCAGCTAAACCAGCCCCTGTAAATAGGTTGAGGTCGCACCAAAATTGACACTCCAGACGGAAACTTGCCTAACAAGCGCACTTACTATGAATTCAGTGAGGCACTACTTGTGTGCCAAACTTTCTTCAATAGCGACAAATGATGAGAGGTTTGCAGCTATTTTGAGGTGCAACTGAACCACAGCTTCTGGTGAGCCCAATTGTACTCAAATTAGATGTGCCTCCGAGGACTCTGCAATTATTTTGTCAAAATAATTTCCCACCGGCGGATTGAGATGCAGAGTAAAAGTCAATGGGGTATGTTAAGCCTGTGGTGGATTCATGCTAGTAATACGTTTACACATCATGAATACTCATCAATGTAAAAATGTTCAAATTATGTCATTCAAGCTAAAGTGGTCATTGAGAAGTTAAGTGGGAAGGGCCTGGCGCCGTCAAGTATGTTGGTGGGGGGGAGGGTGTGTTGAGCGCAGTCAGGCGAGGTAACAAATTGAGGACCCTGAAGGGCAGTGTCAGTACTTTCCAAATTGTGTGCCGATCTCAGGGTGGTCCTCCCAGGGTTTTGAGTTCACCTACAACATTTCAATTACCCTGCTGAGAGCGATAATGGGCAACGTCCTTCATAATGCATAGATGGGAAGGCCAGCAGAACCTGCAAAAAGGTCAGCCATTTTTTTTTCTGGGATGTGGATGTCACTGGAAAAGCCCATCCCCAAATGCCTTTGAACTGAACATTTATAATAATAATCTTTATTCTCACAAGTAGGTTTACATTAACACTGCAATGAAGTGTTGTATGTGTCTAATTCAGACACTTCAACCAGCTCTTTAATTAAAGTTACCTAGGTGTTTTTATTTCAGAGTAGAATAAAGTAGGACACAGATATAATACAACACACTTGATTGAATATAGTTAACCCATAAATTACCCACTATACAGACAAGAAACATCCAGGATTTGACTATACTTCCCATAAAGGTGGTTTGGTAAGCTGCAGATCCGATCCCTGGAGGCCCTCTGGTTCCTCTTTGTAAAGGTGATTCTCACTGGCTGTTCCTTGCTTGCTTCCTTCTGGTCTGGTCAAGGTCACCTCACACACCAAGCTTCGAGTCTTTGCTTCGAGTCTTTGCTTCAAGTCTTTTGCATCGAGCCTTTTACCTTGAGTCTTTTGCTTTCAGTCTTAGCTACCAGTCCTTTCTCTCCAAACTTAGCTTCCAGTCCTTTTCTCTAGATGTCTGCAATGCCTATTTTTTAATCCCCCGATTGCTACCCACCTCCTTTCTCCACCTGCCCTTGGCCTTTGGCCAATGGGGTACAGGAGGCAGGGTCTCAGTGCCCAATGGTCTGGTTGATGACCTGTTGACAGGGTACCTGAGCCCGCCCTGGGAGGAGCGATGATTGCTTGATGGGCTGATGGATTGCTTGGGAACTGTGGGCAATAGGCCAACGCATCTTAAGTAGGAGCGACTATCGCTTGATAGGATAACAGGAACTGTGGGCAATAGGCCAGTGAATCTCAAGTCGCAGTGATAATTATTTGATGGGTTATTCAGGGGCTGCTTTAAACCTGCCCCGGCAGCTGGTCTGAGTTCTGTATATTCGGATTCTGCAGGCTTCTGCAGACTGGTTTTTAAAGTGCCCAATTCTTTAATTTAAGTTATCCAATTTAATGGTTCTTCAAACCTGATTATTACTACAGAAGTTACTGTGAAACGCCCCTAGTCACCACATTCCGGCACCTGTTCAGGTACACTGAAGGAGAATTCAGAATGTCCAATTCACCTAACAGCATGTCTTTCGGGACTTGTGGGAGGGAACTGGAGCACCCGGAGGAAACCCACACAGACACAGGGAGAACATGCAGACCCGCACAGACAGTGGGTCACCCAAGCCGGGAATCGAACCTGGGGCCTTGGCGCTGTGAAGCAACCGAAGCAACAGTTCTAACCACTGTACTACCGTGCTGCCAGAGGACAGTTAAGTGTCACCCACATTGCTGTAGGTATATGTAGGCTCGGCTGAGTAAGGATGGCAGGTTTCCTTCCTAAAAAGGCATTAGTGAACCAGATGGGTCTTTCCGAGAATCGATAATTTCATTACTGAGACCAGCTTTCAATTCCAGATTTATTAATCAAATTTAAATTCCACCAACTGCCACGATGGGTTTGAATTCATGTCCTCAGAGCATTAGACTGGGCCTCTGTATTACGAGCTCAGTGACATTACCACAGGACTGCCAATTATCTTTTTTTAAAAAGAATAAAACATAAATTAAATTGAAGATTGACGATAGTACAATATTTTCCAACACCACCTATATCGTTACAGGTATACATAGATTTATCAGTGTAACACAAATTACAATTTTTCTTATTATCTTTTGATTTCCCTTTGTTTCCATTTTTGTTTTAATTATTTTTGGACGGTGGACTCATAATTGGAATGCGCCTTTAAGCAGTGGACTTAAGCTGAGGCAACCTGTTCGTCAGAACAGTGCGTTCCAGGATTTATTTTTTAGTGAGGAGAATGCAGACGAGTCGGCACTGAGGGAAACCTAAGAACCAACTTTGGAGGAAGTCGGTTTGATTGGCTGGCAAGCAACCTGTGGGTTGGCCAGGGACAGTGTTCTGGCTGACAACAGTCAGTGATTGGTTCCTGCAGATGTTTCTGTGCGAGTTGGGCAGAAACGCTTAGACCTTAAAGGAAGTAGGAGCTCTCTCACTACTGAAGTAAAGGACTGCTTTATTATTCCAGAACCAGAGAGTGCCTGGCACCTCTTTACTATATGTTTGAAATGATCTACAAAGAAAGTTGACAGCCTTGCCAGAAAAAACCCCCTCAAGCTTAGATGGAAGAAGCATTGATGCGAAAGCTTGAACTCCTAAAAGACTTTGCGCGGAATTCTCCGGCCTCCCAGCCATGCGTTTCTTGGTGGTGTGACGTTCACTGGTGGCGAAATTCTCTCTTCCTGCCGCTGGTCAATAGGATTTCCCATTGAAGCCACCCCATGACATTGGGCAACCCACGGGCGGGAGAGTACTGTCGGCGGGAACAGAGAATTCCTGCAGTCATAGAATTCCGACCTTTAGCTGAAAACCATCAGGTGCATCGGAGATCTTTTATCCTTTTTACTTTTTCATCATTTTTTCTTATCTCTCCACCACCTTTTCCCTCTATGTTGTGTGTTTGTATAGAGTGGGGCGAGTTGGAAAGGAAGGGGGGTGTTGGGTAAGGAGTATTAGGTCAGCAGTTACATTTTTATCAGTATAATTATATTACTGTTAAATAATAAAAGGTTATTTGTGTTAAATTTACCAACCTGGTGATAGCATTTATTGGGCTCCTCGAAAGTCCTATGGTATTTTAAAATAACATCTAATTTCACTTGTGTTTCTATTTGGGGTCAAGTGAGGCTGGAATTTAGGGGAGGCGGTGGTGTAGCGGTATTATCACTGGACTAGTAATCCAGAGACCCAGAGTACTACTTCCCAGGTTCAAATCCCGCCACTACAGATGTTGAAATTTTAATTCAATAAAAATCTGGAATTAAAAGTTAGCGCTGACCATGAAACCATTGTCGATTGTCATAAAAATCCATCTGGTTCACTAATGTCTTTTAGGGAAGGAAACCTGCCATCCTTACCTGGCCCGGCCTATATGTGATTCCAGATCCACAGCAATGTGGTCTTTTTTCTTTTCTAAATTTAGAGTACCCAATTCATTTTTTGCAATTAAGGGGCAATTTAGCCTGGCCATTCCACCTAGCTTGCACATATTTGGCTTGTGGGGGCAAAACCCACGCCATCACGGGGAGAATGTGCAAACTTCACACAGACTGTGACCCAGAGCCGGAATCGTACCTGGGACCTCGGCGCCGTGAGGCAGCAGTGCGAACCACAGCACCACCATGCTGCCCTATGTGGTTGACTCTTAACTGCAGGATGAGCAATAAATGTCCCATTAACAAAAAATAAAAATTGATTGCACACTAGCACAAGGTATTGTGACATATCTAATGTTCTTGGTAAGTACACAGTCCACGTAAACCAAGAGGCCAACTGTGTCAGACACACCCCATTCTGAAACCAAGTGACAGATGCCACCCAAAACAACTTCTGTGAACTTCTCAGCAAATCCCCCCAGATGCTCATCACACTGTGAACCAACTGATCTCACTGGAACTCTGACTTCCACATGAACTTTCCAAATTCCACTCTTGGAAAAAAAACCTTGAATCGTCCCCCACATAATACTTTCTCTTGGATGCCTTCAACATGGATCCACAACCAGGATTTCAATCCCTCTTTTTCATATTCTTCTTCCTTGAATTACCACACGAATGCAAGCTTCCACCCAATCTCTCACAGGTCCCCAGCCACGAGAAAAGAACACCACTGCTCTCCATTCAACCAATATTTTGATTTACCTCTGATGTCCCGTTTCCCACTTTAAGTCTGGTTACTGCAGGTGTCTCTTTAACTCAGAACACTTTCTCTGCTTTTTAATTGGATTTTTTTGTTTAGTGTCACGTGCACCGAGGTACAGTGAAAAGTATTTTTCTGCGAGCAGCTCAACAGATCATTCAGTACATGAAAATAAAAGGAACTAAAAGAAAATCCATAATAGGGCAACACAAGGTATACAATGTAACTACATAATACCGGCATTGGGTGAAGTATACAGGGGTGTAGTGTTAATCAGGTCAGTCCATAAGAAGGTCATTTAGGCATCTGGTAACAGCAGGGAAGAAGCTGTTTTTTGAGTCTGTTCATGCGTGTTCTCAGACCTTTGTATCTCCTGCTCAATGGAAGAAGTTGGAAGAGTGAGTAAGCCAGGTGGGAGGGATCTTTGATTATACTGCCCGCTTTCCCCAGGCAGCGGGAGGCGTAGATGGAGTCAATGGATGGGATGCAGGTTTGTGTTCTCGACTGGGCTGTATTCACGACTCTCTGAAGTTTCTTGCGGTCTTGGGCCGAGCAGTTGCCATACCAGACTGTGATGCAGCCAGATAGGATGCTTTCTATGGTGCATCTGTAAAAGTTGGTAAGACTTAATGTGGGCATGCCGAATTTCCTTAGTTTCCTGAGGAAGTATACGCAATGTTGTGCTTTCTTGGTGGTGGCGTCGACGTGGGTGGATCAGGACAGATTTTTGGAGATGTGTACCCCTAGAAATTTGAAACTGCTTACCATCTCCACCTCGGCCCCGTTGATGCTGACAGGGGCGTGCACAGTGCTTTGCTTTCTGAAGTCAATGACCAGCTCTTTCGTTTTGCTGGATTGAGGGATAGATTGTTGTCGCTGGGCCACAATTTAACTTCATCCAAGAGGACCTTGATCAACTTCTTGTTCTTTGTTCCTGATGTGTTGGGTGTTCTGGATCACAAACAGGTCACCAACACTTGAAGTGGTGCAACTCTATTTTATTATAAGGTTACATATATTAACATACTTGAACTGTGGGTAAGTGCAATACCAGCTTTAACTGTTGACCTTTGCCTAGTCCTAACCAGGTGATGCACTCAGCACATGGTGAATGTCTGTGTTGCAGGCTGTGAGCTTTGTGCTCCGAGCTGGCTGCTACTAGAATTAGCGGGAACTCTCCTGTCCCCTGTCTTTAGAGTGCGTGTGCTCTCACTGGTGATTGGCTGCGGTGTTGTGTATGCTGATTGGTCCCACTGCATGTCCATCAGTGTGTTTGCGTGTGTCTGCACCATAATATACTGGTGTATATTATGACATCCCCTTTTATATAAAGAACATGTGCCTGCGTGACAATAAATATCGTGCAGTGAATGTACCTGACTATGTGTGTGCGTGTTATTTACAGGACTATGTACATGAGGCTAATCTATTTACACGGGAAGGTGACTGGTGCAGAGAAATAGGGTGTCACACCAACAACGAAATGAACATTATATACAAACTACTGGAACGATGAAACAGGATAACAGAACAGATCAAAGAGTCCAACATTGTAAAACTCATAAGTCAAGTCTCTGAGGTGGGCGACGAATTCTGGTTGACCGCCTCAATGGTGGGTCAGAAGCCACCGGCTGAGGAACGGGCTGGGCCACGGCAGAGTGAGGAGGATGCAGAGTATTCGGAATCTCCACATAGTCCAGGATGGGGACAACAGGAGGGCGTGGCACTGGTGGAGGATCACGTAGCGAGCATGGATCGAGACGAAGAGCACGCCGATTGCGGCGGCGAATGGAACCATCTGGTAGACGAACCAGGAACGAGCGGGGAGACACCTGCCGAAGAACCACAGCAGTTGCAGACCAGCCACCCTCCGTAAGATGGATGCGGACGTTGTCATCCGGCACCGGAGCAGGGAGATCAGTCGCCCGAGCGTCATGCGCCGCCTTGTGTTGTGCACGAGACTGTTGCATCCGCCAAAGGACCTGAACGTGGTCGAGGTCTGGGACGTGAATGGACGGCACCGTGGTCCTGAGGGTGCGACCCATGAGCAGCTGGGCTGCCGACAGGCCCGTGGAGAGTGGAGCCGAACGATAGGCCAGCAAGGCGAGGTAGAAGTCGGATCCTGCATCGGCAGCCTTGCAGAGGAGCCGTTTGACGATGTGGACGCCCTTTTCCACTTTGCCATTGGATTGGGGGTGCAGGGGACTGGATGTCACATGCACAATGTTGTACCTGCTGGCAAAGTTGGATCATTCCTGGCTCGCGAAGCAGGAGCCATTGTCCGACATCACAGTGAGTGGGATGCCGTGACGAGCAAAGGTCTCCTTGCAGGCACAGATGACCGCCGATGATGTGATGTCGTGCAGGCGTACGACCTCCAGGTAGTTCGAAAAATAGTCTACAATCATAACATAGTCCCTGCCGAGCACATGGAACAGGTCAACGCCTACCTTAGACCAAGGGGACGTGACCAGCTCATGGGGCTGTAGGGTCTCACGTGGTTGGGCCGGCTGGAACCGCTGACAGGTGGGGCAGTTGATCATTGTGTTGGCGATGTCCTCATTGATGCCGGGCCAGTACACAGCCTCTCGGGCCCTCTGTTGGCACTTCTCCACGCCAAGATGGCCCTCGTGTAGCTGTTCCAAAACCAGCTGGCACATGCTGTGCGGGATCACGATGCGGTCCAGCTTCAGGAGGACACCATCGACTACTGCCAGATCGTCTCCGATATTGTAGAACTGCGGGCATTGGCCCTTGAGCCACCCGTCCGTCATGTGGCGCATGAAACGCTGTAGTAGGGGGTCAGCCGCAGTCTCGCGGCGAATGTGGATAAGGCGTTCATCCATGGCCGGCAGATTGGAGGCCGTGAAGGCCACATGGGCGTCAACCTGGCAGACGAACCCCTCTGGGTCACACAGGGTGTTGACTGTCCTGGACAGAGCATTGGCTATGATCAGGTCCTTGCCCGGGGTGTACAGGAGCAGGAAATCGTACCGCCGGAGTTTAAGCAGAATGTGCTGGAGGTGAGGGGTCATATCATTCAGTTCTTTTTGTATAATGTTGACCAGCGGGCGATGGTCGGTCTCGACAGTGAATTGGGGGAGACAATACACGTAATCATGAAATTTGTCGACCCCAGTCAACAGGCCCAGGCACTCCTTTGTGATCTGCGTGTAGCGCTGTTCCGTGGGGGTCATGGCACGTGCCGCATATGCAACCGGGGCCCATGATGAGGCCTCATCGCGTTGCAGGAGCACCTCCCCAATGCCGGATTGGCTGGCATCCGTTGAAATTTTTGTTTCCTATCGTGGGATCAAAAAATGCCAATACCGGGACCGTGGTAAGCTTGGTCTTAAGCTCCTCCCATTTGCGCTTGTGGGCGGGAAGCCATTGGAAGTCTATCGTCTTCCTGACCAGGTTCCGGAGAGCTGTGGTATGGGAGGCAAGGTTGGGGATGAACTTCCCCAGGAAGTTGACCAAGCCCAAAAATCGGAGGACCGCCTTCTTATCCGCTGGCTTCTGCATGGCCGTGATGGCTGCCACCTTGTCCGTATCCGGCCGCACACCCAACCGGGAGATGTGGTCCCCTAGGAACTTGAGTTCCGTCTGGCCGAAGGAACATTTGGCTCTGTTGAGGCGAAGGCCTTGGTC